>NC_040039.1:39474133-39593928 GCF_003713205.1 Coffea eugenioides
TTTTTTTTTTATCAATCACTAGAGGGAATTCAACATTGGATGTCTTCGCATTTTTCTTTTTTTTCACTTTCATCATTTTTCATTTTTTCACATTTTTCTTTTCTCTCTTTTTCTTTTCTTTTTTAATTATTTTTTTTTTACCAATACTGATATCCCAATGACAATGATAAAATTGAAAACTCCCTAATTTGGAGTGTAGATGGCCCCTCTTTCTTTTTGATATTGAAAACCAAATATCAATGTTAGAGTCAAATTCCCCCAACTTGTAATATTTTCTCCCTTCTTCTTCTTTTTTTTCTTTTTGAAATCTCCTTCCCCAGTGTGGGGGTGCAATCATAAGTGCTTTTGAAACGAACCACCAATTTAGGCTCAAATGAGGATGCAAAGGATAAGAGTGTTTAGATGGTAGAAACGATGGCCAAAGCATCATTATTATTTCTCATGACAACCAAAGTAAAGAATAACCCGTTGGAAAAACCCATTTCCATTTGACATTCGAAAATTTTTCCGTGGAGGGTCATGATCATTGAGCCTTTTATTTGAAACGAAACTCTATTTTTTGAAATCTCAAATGGGAAAATAAATGATAGAATCTGTATAGATAGAGAGACGAAAACTTAAAGTATCATTCCAAATTTTCAAAACAAAATAAGAAGTAATGTGCATTTTTGTTTTCACTTAGATGTGGATTGAATCTGGTTAGACACACCGGACGTTTTCACGAAAAAAATTATCTCACTTTGAAACTAGTCAGCCAATGCGACTAATCTTGGAGGTTCAATAAAAGTGGACAAAAAATGAAAATGAAAAGTGTTGGGGTTGATCTTTTATGACAAGCTATCAAATTTGAATGACCCCTTTTATTTCCGACTATCCTCATTGAATAGTTTAGACCACAAATCTAGTGTATGTAAAGAATTTTGGGAATTTGACATGCACTCATGAATTTCGAACAAGAGGTCGAAAAATTTCTATTTAGCCTTATTCCTTAAAATCTATCATGAAATCTCTCAATGAGCAAATAAAGAATGAATATATACAAAACAATAATTGTCTAAATAAAAACTTTATTATTCAATGGGTGATATTTGTATTTTTTTTTTTTTTTTTGTCAAATATAATACATGTGAGCAAATAAAAATCTCTAAAGAATACATTTTCAAATATATACACACTTTTTCTTTCTATCTTTTGAGACAAAATATATTAGAAACAATGAATCAAAAGATTTTTGAGATACTTTACACTAGCGTTTTCAAATGGATTTTTCATTCATTTTTTTCATCATCATTTTTTTTTTTTACATTGTTGGATCTGCCCAAGAATCAAGTAACACTTGTAATTTTTTAAAATTTATCAGACCAAAAATATTATCAGATATAGGAAAAATATTTTTACTTTGTTGAAACAACTTTTATAAATGCAGGGGAGGGGGAAAAAATTAAAGCAAAATACCCAGAGTTAGTAAGCAAAACTGCAAAATCGGTATGCATGTCCTATGGGGGAACCCTTTTATGCCAAAGGTTGGCCTAGCATGAAAAATGCAATCCTCTGGGATAGGCACCATACAATACCTGACGGATCCGATTGGCTTATTGAGATTCAATTAAAAGACAAATTTTGAAAAAATTAGATAATTGTAGTGACAAAAGACAATTTTGTCCAACAAAATGAGGACAAAGTCCGAATGAATTGATTGCTTTGATTGACACATAAAATGATATCAAAATCAATTTAGTGTGAAAAACTTATTTTTTTTTTAGGATTGAAATGTCTCGACTAGTTTTTTCAGTGAACCATAGATCGAAACTTTAAAAGAGAATAAATAGGTTAAATGAATCGAATGAAATTGATGGTTAGTTCAAAAATTGACTGGATTATCCTGAAAGTGAATAAAACTGATTCAATGGATTGGATGAAATTGAGAATTTATTCAAAAAAAATTGACTAAATGAATAATGAATTGGATGGAATTGATGATTTATTCAAAATTGATTGTATTGTCCTAAAAATGAATAAATTGGTCAAATGGATTGGATAGAATTGATAGTTTATTCAAAAATCGACTGGATCACTGGCCAAATGAACAGAATGAAATTGATGATTTATCCAAAATGAAATTGAATGAAAATGAAATTAAAAATGAACAAAATTGTAAGGATCGAATGATCTATAAAAAAAATCGACTCAATCATCTTAGATGTAAAAATGGAATGAATGAAATTGATGATTTATTCAAAATCGACCGAATTGCCCTAAAAATAGGTAAACTGGTCACATGAATTGAATGAAATTTAATTTATTCAAAATTGACCGAATCACCTTAAAAAAGGGTAAATTGGTCAAACGAAATTGATGATTTATTCAAAATTGACTTAGTCCTAAAAGTGAAGAAATAGGAAAAAATGGATTGGATGAATTTAATGAATAAAATGATCCAATGAAATTGATGGTTTATTCCAAAAATTGATTGAATTGTCTACCCATTGGAAATTTTCAAAAATTCATTAGTCTATGAGCCTTCGAAAATCAAGATTTGGCGTTAACATACTTATCATCTCAACAATGAGGAATTTGTGAATTTCTTCAACTTAATGTCCTTTACGCAAGGGATTTTTACCAATTCTGATAAAATGGTCAAAAAGTGATTATTAAAGGCTCATATTCTAATGCGTAAAAACTGTTCCATTATTTTCAATGTCGTCACACGAAAGGGATCGAATCCTACCTTACCTTGTGCACTACCCCTTTGAATAGTACAAGAAATATAAACGTGCCAGTCTCATTGGATTATATATCCGAGACACAAGGCGGTTTATGCCTAACGCGGGATTCCCTAAGAGGCATTCCCTTTCTAAGGCTTATGCATGATGCCATTCTTATCAAAGCAGGGAAAAATGCGATTTGAAATGAGACGTGACCTAAGGAGCCCTTTGTTTGCCAGGGTAAGCCTAAAATGGTATAACATTATGAATTTATGAACAAAATGCATCACAATTTTCAAACGTGCGATAACCTATCTACAAGGGTGGGCTTCTAAAAGAAGGTCATGCCAGACCTCTTATTTGCTAAGGGTTTGTGAATGCAATGGGGACACAAAAACCAAGAAAAGTTAGTTTAAACAGATAAATACACATAACACATTGTAGCAACGGAATCAACACAAGGAAATAAAGCAATAAAAAGAGGAAAAGGGTTGGACCCCTCCCCTCGTGAATAGTGTCCCTAATAGGGTAAGGTCGACTCTACCCTAGGCAAGCTAAAATGGATGCATGAGGTTAGGGTTCACTAATGCATCTAGACTCGATAAGTCATAGGTCCCCGAGCCTTCAGACTTAGAAACCAAGGGTCATCACTCCCAAGGTTCCTTGTCGGTGGCTCGAGCGATTCCCCAGACGTTGCTACGCACACGTCGTGTTACGGCTACCCGTCTGGGCGAATCTAAAAAGAATCCTCAACCTTCGACTAAAAACTAATAGGTCATCAACCTAAAGTTTGAAGCGGAAGATCGAGTGACCCCTCGGATCATACTACGCACACGTCGTGATACGATCACATGTCCAAGTGGGTCGCCTAAAATCCTAGTAGGGTGGAGTGGCGTGACAAGCCACTAAAAGAAAAATAAATAAGGGATAAAAAATAAAACGTATGCACGTATGCCAGTGCTCATTTTGGAGGGGAGGGATCGATAACCAATGCGAAGCTCTAGGGTAATATTCCCCACCCCCAAATGCAAAGCGCGATACATATAAGTAAATAAACAAAAGTAAATAAATAAATCATTCATCACATATACGAGGAACGATAAACGAATACGAGGGTGAAATGCAAAATATCCTAAAAGAGAAAAATGCAACCTAAAACATCCAAATATGATAAATATAAGGGTTAAAAAGAGAAAAAGACGACTAAACCAAGTGCTTGGACTCTCTTAGGTCCCCAGTGGAGTCGCCAAGTTGTCGCGCCCCATTTTTTCGCGATGGAAAAGAAAGTGTTTATAAAAAGGATGTGATTTATTAATAATAAATGAAAAAGGACCTAGAATGGGACTTAAAAGAATGCGACAATTTGGGTCCAAAATTTAGTCTAAAAGGGTTTTTAAGAAAAAATAGGAGTCGCCACTTGGTATGGAGTTTTGGTGTACCAAGTCACCCAAAAATAAAGTAAAATAAAATAAAACCCTTTTTGACAACTCCAGGTCTTTGAAAACAAGAGAAAATGGGTTCGGGAGTCACGGTTGAATAAAGGGAAGGCAAAGGTTCAATTGACTCAAACCTAAGGCACCCTTTCAACCTAGTCTAAGCTAGTTGCGAGGTTTAGTCAAAATTTTCCTAATCTAACCCTTAATTTTATCATATTTGGATGTTTCCTATATGGATGCAAATCTAAATATATCGAAAGGGACAAAATGTTCATTCAAGGGGTTTAATTGAACCAATCGCATTAATTGCGAAGGTCAAAATGATTCCTTGAAAGTGTCACGAATATGCAAATGATGAAATTAAAATAAAAGAAATTAAATTAAATTATATACATATATATAAGTGATCAAAGAAAAGCAGAATGCAACATAAAGGGTACGGGAGGCAAAACTCGTGACATAATTTTCTTATACATGGATTAATAGGGTACTTAAACTAGAAAGTTATAATCACCCATTTCCCATGTTTGAAAAATAATTATCCTAACATGAACAAGCAAATGAACTAGCTTAAATGAGATGCAATTCTAAATGACATGATTAGCACCTATAGCGGTTAGGGGATAATATAATAGGGAATATCATGCAAATGAGAAAAGATCCTAAAAATGAAAATATGCATGAAAATGTAGTGAATAGCATACAAAGATGAATCTAGCGCAAGATGACCTAAAGGGTCTAGCGTTGGACTAGCCCATTTCTAAAAGTCCTTACTAGTGTTGGACTAGCAAGTAAGCGGAGGGAGAAACCACAACTAGCGTTGGACTAGTGTGGTGACGTCATGCATTAACAATTCATAGTGAAACAAATAAAACATAAATTAAAACAAATAAACACATAAGAGCACGTAGCACATAACACGTAAACATAATATCTAGATGCCAAAATCCTAAGAAAAGTGGATAAAACACATAACACATAAGCCACATAAACACGCAACCTATCTATTACATCGGGGAGCGCCTAACTACAATCTAGAAGGGAAAAATATAATAAAACAAATCTAATTATCCTATCTATTACATTTTTGAGATATTTAAATGCCTCTTGAATCATTGTAAAAAATTAACTAAAACATATATAAGAAAATTTAAATGAATATTTAAATCAAATAAATAAAGCATATAAAAATATAAACACATAGGAACACATAAGAGCACATAAGAGCACGTAATTGACATTGAAATAATAAAAATAGGGGTACCTCCCGTTTGAAGTGGTGACTAAATGGAGTCAAATTGTCCTATTTATACTCACAATGAACAAAAGAATCATGGCACCAATTTAATTGAAAAAAACAATAATAATAAAAGTACTAAACTCACACTAATATGTCAGACGTAAAGAAATTTAAGCAAATCTAAAAAATTCCAAGTTAAGTATATTCTAAAGTAACATAATTAGTTATTGAAGAAAAGAAACAATCATAACAAAGAGAGTCAAAATTCACCATGGACTGAATTGCAAAGATTGAAAAACCTTTGGGGACAAAAATTATATTTTTCCAAAGTTTAGGGGTCAAAATTAAATGAAAGATAAAATTCAGGGACCAAAATGCAATTATTTTAAGGACCTAGGTGAAAGGAATTTAAAATGTTCTGGGCTACAATAAAACTACTCCAAAGATCAGGGGCCAAAGTGCAAATCGTAACCAGATCTGGGCAAGATAAAGGGCATCGGGCCAATCTTTTTATTTTACTTGGGCCAAAGCTACCTAAGCCCAACTGAAAACCCAAGCTAAAACACACAGGCCAGCCTGTCTTTTTATCCCTCAAGCCCAGCCAAAAATTCATGGGCTCCAACCTCCGAACCCAACCGAAACCCAAAAGAAAAAATAAACTAAAGCCCAATCACAAGCCCACAGAACAAAAAAAATGGCCCAAACCCCTTTTTTTCTTCTTTTCTTTTCTTTCTTTCTCCTTCTCTTTCTTTTCTTTCTTTCTTCTTCCTTCGTTTCTTCTCCTCCTCTGGCCAACCGAAGCTTACTTCAGTTGGCGGCCATGGTGGCCGCCGGTGGCGCCACCGCCGCCGACTGCCACCGCCGGTGACCTCTCCGGTCACCAAAAATCCTCAAAATACACCTCCCCACTCGATTTTTCGCGTAGGTTCCATTTCCGGAGTTAGTTTTTACAAAAAGTGAGCCGAAAGTGGTCAAAATGCCAAGAAATCAGTTCAGTTTTTATTTTTTCAAAACACCATATCTTTCATCAAAAATCATGAAAATTATACTACAACACTCTTACAACTCCTACAATACAAATATGATTTTATTTTGACAAGAAAAACAACATAAAAGGACTAAAATAAATCAAAACAGTCCCCTAAGATTCTTTCTTTTCATTTTGGTATTTTTTCAAACGGTTAACATGCATGCATAAAAAACATTTCCTTTTCCTCAATCTAGTTCATGCCATTTCCCAATTTTCAGCAATACAACAACAACAATAAAAACCAGCAAAAGCAAGATAAATTAAAATCAAAATGCATCTAATATGCTTAAAAAAAAAACTGGAAAATACCTCAATGAAAGTGGAATTGCCTTGGCTGAAGTTTTTTTGATGCCTTTCTTTCTTTTTTCGGTAGAGAGCCAAGAGAGAGAGCCGAGAGCCTCCCTTCTTTTTTCCTTGTCTCTGTTTTTGTTTCTTGTCCTCCGTCTGTGAGAGCCGAGAGAGTAGATTGAGGAAGTAGTTTTTTTCTCTTTTTTTTCTTCTTCTTTTCGGTCCAGCCCAGAGAGAGCCGAGAGCCTTTTTTTTTTTTGTGTCATTTTTTTCCTCCTTTTTTCAAGAGAGAGCCCAGAGGGATGGAGATTTTCTTTTTTTTTCTTTTTGGCTTCCCTGTTGTGTCCTCTGGGAGAGAGCCGAGAGAGGAGATTGAGGAAGTAAAAGGTGGGGAGTTTTGTGTGTTGGATTGCCCAAAATGATGGTTTCTGCGGATGAAAAGAAAGGTCCTTGGCAATTGAGTGTGAAATGGGTTAAATGTATTTGGTGGGGAAAAAAAAATGATTAGGATGATTTGATTTCTTGATTTTCTCCTTTTTTTTTTTTTTTGTTTTGTTTTTTTTTTTTTTTTTTTCTTTTCCTAAAACAAACCTGCAAAAATGAGAAAAATGTAAATTAAAATGTAAGAAAATAAATAACTCATTAAATAGAAAAATTTTGAAAAAATATTAAAAATTGACAAAAATTTGGTGTCTACAAAAGTTTTTGTTGCCCTTTCGTTATCCTTTTAAGTGAATCTGATTTGTCATCATTTTAGAAGGGTAGGACGGAGAAGGCCGCCAGAGCCAAGCGGGATGAGAACGCTAGAGCAATTTGTTAGCCAATGACTAAAAAAAGAAGTGTCAAATATAAACATTTACGTCCCAAGGCTTCCAAGAAAGTTCCTTAGTTGCATGGAGGGACCATATAGCTTTTAAAAGGAAAGTTCTTCTATCCAACCACAATAATTGATTTATTTACTGATAACATATACTTATTAATTAAGGTTATCTTTAAAAGATTGACTTGAATTGGACCTTTAAAGATCACAAAGAGTTATTTTCACCATATTTATATCAGACTTTAGTCAAGACTTTTGCACTAAACTTCTATTTTTTATTTTATTAATCCTTTTGCCCTTTACTTGTGGCAGAGTTTTTGAAGCAAAACAGAGAGGCAAATGTGCAAGATTGGTCCTTGTTCCTTGTACAAATTTTACACTTTCTCAAAGCAATGACCACAAATTTGACTTTCCTTCTATTTTTCTCAATAAATAACGGCTCATTATATTTATGTCAACATCAAGAAGAAAAATAGAAAATACTTCTTGATTCATCAACAACACATGATCCTATTGGTATACAGTTTTAACAAGGAAGACCCCTTAATTAAGCTTTTAAGTGGCAATAGTTTGACACAAGTAATACCTACTTAGTAATCTAACCCTGATTTTATTCATTTTAATTGACTTTATTTGTTAAAAAAAAATAAAAATACTGAAGAAACAATCCTAGAGGCCATAAAAGTCTCTATATGGGCTTTAGAAGTTCTTCCTATTTCTATCAGATCAAAATGACATCCTCGGTCTGTGTACCGACTGCTTCTTGGAAACTTCGATCCCCTCTTCCTTAAAGACTTAAGGTGTATAAATAAATATTTTATTACTCAACATTAATAATTCAATCATAATTCACGGCTGCGGTTCTCATTATTGTTTTCAGTTATAACACTCATACAACTTTTACTTTCTTTTTTTTGAAAAAGATATCATTAATATATTAATGCATCGTTTATAATTGAATATTAACTTTAAAATAATAAAATTTTTAAACGAATGCTTATTAAATACTCAGTAAACGATTAAATTATATTCGTTTGCTAGGTTAACACACACATTCATAATTATTACACTCCCACACTTTTTCGAATTAGCTACATTTTTTTTGGAAAGCTTGTGTTTGGATTGCATTTTTTAGGATTTTTTGTAGAAAAATTACTGTAACGATTTGATGTATGTGAGAAAAAAAAAAAAAAATGATCACGAAAAATAACACAATTTTCCGATGAAAAATGCCTGTCCAAACAAGGCTATGCATTTAACAAACCATAAAACAAATATCCCCAAAGGCCAAAACCAAACCAAATTCTTCCAGATCAACTATAGCCCACTTGACTATTGTCCCCCACTCTCTCTCAGTGGCCTATAAAAACACTTGATTCCATTATTGTTTTAGAACATAAACATAAAAACACTTGACATCGCAAAACGCAAAACATCTCCTCCTTTCCTTTATTTTAGAACATAATATACAAAAGAAAAGAAAAGAAAAAAGAACCATTCAAAACGAAGTAGTATATAAAAGCAAAAGCCCGGAAACAACTGAGTCCAATCCAATCCGGCCCGCATGTGACGCGCCGAAGGAAGCTGCAGAGCGTTCTTTTTCTCTGTCTTCTCCTCTTTCTTCCCATACCCATTTTCCCTTCCCATTTTCGTCATTCCTTTTAGAACAAAAAACCTCCGGGCACACAACCCTAGGCCAAGAAAACGTCACACGCCCACCACACGCCAATCCCAACCACAAAAAAACCCATCAGAAATCCCATCCTCGCCATTATATTGTTTTCATGCAATAAAACCCATATCTCGTCCTTCGTCAGATCATGTATAAAACCATAACATCCTCCCAGCTGCTAAAAAAAGCAGCATCATCGACAAATTCGTCGAGAAATTTTACGTCTTCTTCCCGGCTTCCACGGACGACGGCAGCGGGTTCTATTGTAGAAGGAGCTGCGACGCGAGTCAATAGTGCTAAGAGTTTTAACGGGAATAGTGTTAATAATCCGAGGTTCTTGAGCTATTCGTCGGCTTTGAGGTCTGTCAGGTCCTCCGTGCCGCGGTGGAGCCACGGTGTTGATTGGAAGTCGCCGTCGAGCCTGTGTTCTCAGATCAGGACTACTTCTCCCGCCTGCAACGGCTTTTACAGAAAGATCGCTACCATGGGTAATACTGTCATTTCACGTCTTCGTCAATTCTTCTCTTGCCTCTACGTATAAAATTCTTTGTAAAGCTTTAGGCTCGTTTGGATTAGCTGTTTTTTGGGTTGTTTTTCAAAAACACCACTGTAGCATTTCGAATCTGAAAAACAAGTCCGTTTGGATTAGTTGTTTTTGGGGTTGTTTTTCAAAAACTATATGAAAAATTTTTACTGTAAATTTTTTTGGATTATTTTTAGAGATATTTTTGAAACATATTTTGAGTATTTTTAGAATATTATAATTTTTATATTTTTATAATATTTATTTCAATTGACATAATATATATAATATTATACATAATTGAAATAAATATATTTATATAATTAATATATATATAAATATATAATTGACAATTTACATATTAAATATACATAAAATATATATAATATATATATTAAAAATATATAAAATATACAAATTGAAATATGCAAATTAAATATGATTGAAATATATTTGGAGTTGTTTTTGATATATTGTTTGGATATAGTGTTTTTGAAATTGTTTTTGAAATACACATTTACTGTAGCATTTGGAATGTGAAAAACAGTTTTTCAAAAACAGGCGCAAAAACACCAATCCAAACAGACCCTTAATATGTAGATAAACAATGACGGGTAATTTCGTCATTTCATCTCTTCTTTATTCGTGTTTGGAATACAAATTTAAGGGGTGAAATTGTGATATCAATATGTGAAGACGGCTTCTGTGGGTAAATTTGTCATTTCACCTGTTGTTTACCTTTCTTATTAATAATATTGTAAGGCCTTGTTTGGATTACTTTTTTCCGGCATAAAAATTTGCACTTTATTTCAATAAATACACAAAGACTCCTAAAAACAGTAATCCAAACGGGCGATGTCAAAGATCAATAATTTGTATAGGAAGATGACTGCCAGTGGGTGAATTTGTCATTTTACCTTTCTGGGTTCATGTTGTTGGAATATCATAAGGTAGTTTATGTGATGGAGAAATGATATAAGTTGACTTTTTTGGTTTCGATTGTTTGAAGAGAGATGCTCGATGTTGACTGGAGATATTTTTTCTTGGCTTTATAAATTTAATTTTGAGTATTTATATTCTCTGCTATAAAATTTCTTTATACTGGAAAATATTTTTCTGAAAATTAAGGATTTTTTTCTTATTTATATTGCACAATTATTGGAAATTGAAATCTCATTTTCCACGGTCACGCCTTCGAGAAGAAAATATGACAGAATGATTACTTTTGGATGCAGCTTCTGAGAATCCTTTCAAGGGAACTTTGACCAGCCTTCCCAAGCCAGGAGGTGGTGAATTTGGAAAGTTCTATAGCCTACCTGCTCTAAATGATCCAAGAATTGGTAAAAATTGCTAAACCCAACTCCAAGAAATGCATAATTAAGAAAGTTTGCTCCAGTGTTTTGCTTTGATTTTTCATTTTATTTATTACTAATTTAAGATTGCTTTTATGGGGTTTTCTTGGTTAAGTTTTGTTATTGTCAAATGGTATTTAGATATTATTGTCACAAATAATGTGAAGGCTAAAGATGAACCCCAAAAAACAGGTCATAGGCTATATTTACAGAGGTCAGGAAAGCACTCTCCAAAAAGAGCAGTGGGTCCTGAATGACTTGATAATCAAGTGCTCAACTATTGGAACTTCAATCACTAATTGGGACTTCTCATGCAAAGTTTTTTTATTCTGGCTTTTTCCCAATCTGTACTTGTTTCTTATAAACTGGGGACACTTTTATGCTATCTCTTCATATTTTCATGGTACGGGAATGGTTAAGTAATTTCACTTTGATTTTAATTTTAGAAAAGCTTCTAATGAATTTTGAATACTTGACGGATTTCACTTTTAAATTCCTGGTTTCCTCTTAGGTAACATATTTTTCTTTGCTTGAATTTTTATCACAAGTATTTGGTAAAATCATGAATCTAGTATACTTCTATTGGAATTTTCATTAAAGTAAATTTTCTTTAAATATGATTGTTAGATGTTAGAGAATTATTGGTCAAAGAGCCTGTTTTCTATAATATACCAACTTGTCATCTTGTAGTTATTGGAGTATTTCCTGTTTTTCATACACAATATGCATAATGTGCCTCTAAAGCTGTAGAATTGGGAGCTTTGCCTAACAATGGCTCTTTCACATTTGAGCATACAAATATATATCTGCATTTAGAGTTGTTAGGTAAGTCAGGGTGTTAGTTGAACTATTCGATTTATTTTATTACCGTAAATTTGGCTTCTTGTGTTTGCAAAACAGATAAGCTGCCATACTCCATCAGAATTCTTCTTGAATCAGCAATCCGTAACTGTGATGGATTTCAAGTCAAAAAAGAAGATGTTGAGAAGATCATTGATTGGGAAAATACATCTCCAAAGCAAGTTGAGATTCCCTTTAAGCCTGCTCGTGTACTTTTGCAGGTGAACGTCATAAATTCTCCCCAAATGTGCTACAATTTCCTCTGAGAATTTTATTTGAAATTATTTGTTTGCTTTCCAGGATTTCACTGGCGTCCCAGCGGTGGTTGACCTAGCTTGCATGCGCGATGCCATGGACAAGCTTGGCAGTGATCCCAACAAGATCAATCCATTGGTATTATATGTGCTTAGTCATTATATTTTTCTCTCCTTTCATGCATTTTTTTAATGTAACTGTGTAGACTATTAACTTTTTTTTTTGTCGCTTTATGCTCGTTAGTGAAATTTTCAGTCATATATTAAAGTAAGCTGATGTTGTGTTACTCTTTATGAACTCTGATGACATCTCTATAGAACTTAGTTTCTAAAGTTTGGCGGTATTTATGTCGAAGTTGTCATTTTGTCTATGGCCTATGTGTCTTAGGACATCTAAGGAATATGGATGCAGTAATTGCATCTGAATAACACTATGGGGAAGGAGTTATCTGTGAGAATTTAGAAAATTCTAGGATCTATCCATCTACTTAATAGCTGTGATGTATGCTTGAATCTATGCTATTGGTTTTACTGTGTTCAGGATTAGGTTTGTGCTTGGACCTCCTCTCTACTGTTTATCTATCTCTTTTGGTCACAATGAAGGGTTCTTTAAGATTTAAACTACCCTGCACATTTTCACATTTTAAACAATATGCTGGAAAGTTGTCCAATACTTTATCCATTGTCTGGTTATCATCTGTTCCTAAGTCCCTTACAGGAAGATCCTTGTTCTGGTGTAGGTGCCTGTAGATCTAGTGATAGATCATTCAGTTCAAGTTGATGTTACTAGGTCAGAGAATGCTGTCCAGGAAAATATGGAAAAGGAATTCCAGAGAAACAAGGAGAGATTTGCTTTCCTTAAGTGGGGATCAAAAGCTTTCCGAAACATGCTTGTTGTGCCACCTGGATCTGGTATTGTCCATCAGGTATGGGAGATTAAATTAAAGTTACTCCTACGCATAGGTTGTAAGGATCTTGGTTTCATGGATAAAAAGAATTGTGTGCCATTTGAAACTCCTTTTTCATTTTAATCACAGATGTATCATTCTTAAGTTTATTTGGAAAGTTTTGCCTTTGCTCCCCTTTCCTTCCTTTTTTGAAGCAAGCTTGCAAACAATGACAACTGATTTTCTTGGCTATTGGCTTAGGTTAATCTGGAATATCTTGGGCGTGTTGTTTTCAACACTGATGGCACACTTTATCCGGATAGTGTAGTTGGAACAGATTCCCACACCACGATGATTGATGGGCTTGGAGTTGCTGGTTGGGGAGTTGGAGGTATTGAGGCAGAGGCTGCAATGCTTGGACAGGTGCTAAAAAGATGGAATACTGGGAAACTTCTTGTTGTCTGTTTTCTGAAATTTTTGCA
The DNA here is from genome assembly GCF_003713205.1 of Coffea eugenioides. Taxonomy (NCBI): domain Eukaryota; kingdom Viridiplantae; phylum Streptophyta; class Magnoliopsida; order Gentianales; family Rubiaceae; genus Coffea; species Coffea eugenioides. The sequence continues at coordinate 39,487,663 of NC_040039.1, forward strand.
ATGATTTTCATCTAATTCGCTAAACTAAACGCCACAGGAAATATTTGATTTGAAAAAAATTGTCTGTGTTTTACCCCTCTATTATTCGTCTTCTGCTGATGAAGCTTTATGCAAATTGTGATCTTTGTATGAATGAAATTGCTGTCTGAATTGGGTTCTCTTTCTAGAGAAATGGTAGTTTAAATTAACTTGTAGATCTGAGTTTATTCAAATAACACTCATAAAAGCCAACTAAGGATTCTGATAAGGCTGCTTAAGTATTGCCAGCCTCGCAATTTGCTTTTTTAATTGATATTGTCTGCTAGGATGTGGTTTGGTTACTATTTTTCACTTATAACTGGTGGTTAGTAGACAATCTACTTAATACCTTAATAAAGTTGAATTCTAGTACATGATATTTGCTTGCTGTTTCTTTCTGAATTACCTTTTTTTTGAAGTTTTCTCAATATTGATGTTTTTCATTATAGTAACAGATTGAAAAAGTAAAAATGATGTTTCATTAGCCTCGCTGTGCTCTTTTATTGTTAATGGTCCTTCTCTAAATGTGCAAAACTCTTGATGGCACAAATTCAATTATTGGATAAAATTATTTGCATGCTTTTGACTGATGCTGCAAACAAGCATGTGAAAATTTGGTGTTTTGAGGTCCTACATTTTGTTTTAATTATCTTTCGTCATTGACAGCCTTTAAGCATGGTGTTACCTGGAGTTGTTGGGTTCAAGTTGTCTGGAAAATTGTGCAATGGTGTCACAGCTACTGACTTGGTTTTAACTGTCACACAAATGCTCAGGAAACATGGTGTTGTGGGCAAATTTGTGGAATTTTATGGTAACTACGCTGAGTCTAGAGAATGATATTTTGATTCGTGTGATATATTTGGGTAAAGATGAAGATCTTGATTAGTTCTTGTGTTTAGGTGCTGGTGTTGGTGAAATATCATTGGCTGATAGGGCCACCATTGCTAACATGTCTCCTGAATATGGCGCAACAATGGGGTTCTTCCCTGTAGATCATGTCACTTTGCAATATCTTAAATTAACTGGGAGAAGCGATGAAACTGTAAGTTATTGTTTGTAGAATCAAAATATCAGTGTAAGTAGTTGGTTCATACCTATAAACCGTTGTTGAAACTTCTAACTTTGATGTGTAGGTGGCAATGATAGAAGGATATCTTCGTGCCAATAATATGTTTGTTGACTATAATGAGGTAGGGCTTTGGTTTACTTTGGATATGCTATTTCCTTTTGGTCTTGAATTTTTGCCTAATGAATTTGTTATACTTCATTTCAGCCTCATCAAGAAAGAGCATACTCATCATACTTAAGCTTAGACCTTGCAGATGTTGAACCATGTATTTCAGGGCCAAAAAGGTTTGCAATTCGTCTTTTCTTTTTTTAAAATCCAAAACCTAAACATCTAGTTTCTTTCTTTTCCCTAGCACTTAGTTATGAGTTGTATATTTTTGGTAGACCTCATGACCGGGTACCTCTGAAAGATATGAAGGCTGATTGGCGTGCTTGCCTTGATAACAAAGTGGGGTTTAAGGTGAGGTTTGTTGAGTATGTTATTGTTTCCTGATTAATTTGTTTTCTGATTGTTCCAAGATCATTTCGTTTTATGCGTATGGTTACAGCTATTAAATCATGTTGACTTCACGATAAAGTGGGTGTTAAGTGCGCGATAAAACCTTGACATTGTTACTATATCCTGCCAATCTGCTCTCAATGCAGGGCTTTGCTATACCCAAGGAGGAGCAAGGAAAAGCAGCAAAATTTTCATTCCATGGAGAGCCAGCTGAGCTGAGACATGGCAGTGTTGTGATTGCTGCCATCACAAGCTGCACTAATACATCAAACCCCAGCGTTATGCTTGGTGCTGGTCTTGTTGCCAAAAAGGCTAGTGAGTTGGGTCTGCAGGTTTGTTCTTATCTATTGCCTTGTACAAATTTAGTGTCTTCAATTATTTGTTCTTGTTAAGCATTTGACAAGAATATGCCAGGTCAAACCATGGGTAAAAACAAGTCTTGCTCCAGGCTCTGGAGTTGTCACAAAATACTTACTTCAGAGGTATCTTTCAGAATTTCTTAATAAATGAAAATTTTTTACTAATATACGGCAGAATGTAAGGATTTGTTCGTTTGGTGTAGTGGGCTGCAAAAATATTTAAATCAGCAAGGCTTCCACATTGTTGGATATGGTTGCACGACATGCATTGGAAACTCTGGAGAGTTGGATGATACAGTTGCTTCTGCAATATCAGAAAATGGTGATCCGTTTATTTTATTAGTCTCAGCCTAGTTAAGATATCTTCGTTGCAGTTCTATGTAAACTACTTGATGATGAAGTATTATCTGTAACTACTTTCAATTCAATATTTTCATCCTGCAGACATTGTAGCTGCTGCTGTCCTTTCTGGCAACCGAAATTTTGAGGGGCGTGTTCATGCTTTGACAAGGGCAAACTACCTTGCTTCACCTCCTCTAGTTGTTGCCTATGCCCTCGCTGGAACTGTAAGTAACTATCTTCCTTTGGTATGGATTGCTGAAAATATATTGACAATAGAATTTTCAGTGTTATAAGAAGTGGTAAATTCTACTTGAAGCAGGAACAATCCCGTTCTAGATGTATATATGTACTTAAAATGATAAAAGAAAAATTGCATCAGCTGTCAATCAAGAGGCTAAATGGTGGAATGTAGTAGCAGAAAATGTGTTTCATATAAATCGTACTAGACATGAACATGTGTTCATGGAGATAGTTTTGAGTCTTTGAGATGGTTGGGAATGTTTGTGGTATGAGTGTTCCCTCCTTGAGATGGTTGGGAATATTCTGTGGTATGACAGTTTGGTCTTTGTTTCTAAATATTAACTGCTCAAACAAGCAAAAGCACAATTAAGCACTGTGAGAGTCTTCTTATTTTGCATTTTAAATTGCTTAAACTGCTGAACATGGGAACATTTGCCAAGTAAAGAAGACATCTGATGGAAGAACATGATATTACAAAATAATATATCATTTATGTGCTTCTCACTGTGAAATTGGGAAGCTAACCAAGAAAATCAAATTTCTACCAAGATCTTTTCGCCACTCTCCGATTTAGAAGAATGACGGGCCTTATTGTTTATGAGAGGCTAAATATGCTGTTCTTTACATATATCTTCTCTCATAATTTTGTACTGTTTTTCAGCCATATGGCCTGTGGTGGTTTATGGGATTCATCGAAATTTGTTTTGCAGGTTGACATTGATTTTGATAAAGAGCCAATTGGAGTGGGGAAGGATGGTAAGGATGTATATTTCAGGGATATTTGGCCTTCCACTGAAGAAATTGCCGAGGTAGACTATGGTTGGAGTTCTTATTGGTAACCAGAGCTTTTAAACATGAATGCAAGTTAATTTGGATGAATTTTTCAGGCTGTTCAATCTAGCGTTTTACCTGAAATGTTCAAGAGTACCTATGAGGCTATCACAGAGGGTAACCCCATGTGGAATCAATTATCAGTCCCAACTTCCAAAATGTACTCTTGGGACACAAAATCTACCTACATTCACGAGCCTCCATACTTCAAGAATATAACCATGGATCCTCCTGGATCCCATGGAGTGAAGGATGCATATTGTTTGTTGAACTTTGGCGACAGCATTACCACAGATCACATTTCACCAGCTGGAAGCATTCACAAGGATAGTCCAGCTGCCAAGTTTCTGCTTGAGCGTGGTGTAGAACGCAAGGACTTCAACTCTTATGGAAGCCGTCGTGGTAACGATGAGATTATGGCCAGGGGGACTTTTGCTAATATCCGCCTTGTAAACAAGCTTTGCAGTAAAGATGGCCCAAAAACAATACACATTCCCACTGGAGAGAAGTTATATGTATTTGATGCTGCAATGGTGATTCCTTTAACTCTTTTCATGGTTTTACACCTCACTTGTGTGTGGAGATACAAATTGATAGAATCTCACTGTTTAGTCCAATTGACTTGAATTCCTTGAGTTTCAATAAATTCTGCAAGGCTTTGTTCATTTCTGATATTTTGTTGCCAATTTCAGAGGTACAAGGCTGATGGCCACGACACAATTATTTTGGCTGGGGCAGAGTATGGAAGTGGAAGCTCACGGGATTGGGCTGCCAAAGGTCCGATGTTACAGGTAACATTTTCTATTGCTCTACTGTTCCTCCTTTTCTTCAATTGTTGTTCTCCAATCTGCTGGGCGTGCTTATGCTGCATTTTACTGTCATAGGGAGTGAAAGCTGTAATTGCAAAGAGCTTTGAAAGGATTCACCGCAGTAATTTGGTTGGAATGGGTATTATTCCTCTATGCTTCAAAGCTGGTGAAGATGCAGATACACTTGGATTGACAGGTCATGAACGTTATACCATTGACCTTCCCAGCAAAATTGATGAGATCCGTCCTGGCCAAGATGTCACTGTCACGACTGACACTGGAAAGTCATTCACTTGCACAGCCCGCTTTGACACTGAGGTAACTTTTCTCTGGCAATTCAAGCACACCTGGTTTATTTATGAGACATGTGTTGTGACCTTCAATTCTTGGATATGCATACTTCATTTGGCAATTCTTTTAGTTATTGAGAGATAATGAAACTAAGATTGAATAACCAAAAACTGGGATATAAGATGGCTTGCATATGTAAAACCCACTAGTTTGTCTAAAATAGCTATGCCTACCAGAAATATCGGTCAATGTTTATGTTTGTTTTGGCATGTCAGATGTATTCTGGACTAATTTTTTCTTCATGCGCTTAGAATCTCTTCATTTCAAAGTTGTTAACTTGAGGAAACTTTGCTAGTTCCAAAGCATCAACCATTTGCTCTGGCTAACATGCACCTTTTAGTTCTTTACCTTACAAATCATTTGTCTAGTAAAATTGCTTCAACAACTATTGGAATGGGTTTAAAGTGGAATTTTTCTCTTCTAAATAGAACTGGTTACTTTACAACTGCCGGACGTTCAGGCAAAATTGCTTGATGAATGTTTTAACGGCGGCTCGTTTTTGTTCTCCTTCAGCTGTGTATGCTGGGAAGAAAACTAATTACTCAGAACGAAGTTAAAAAGATTGAAAGTTTTTCTAAAGTTATGATTAGCCAAAAGATTTGCTTCAAAAGATCCATGTTGGGGTCTGTTTTACTGAAGCACTAGCATATTATAAATAGACAATTTAGTTTCTGTTCAGCAAAATCACCTTGTTTTTTCACCTCATCCAAGTTCTTGGTGTCTAGATTATCGTACTTATATAGCTACATTTTTTTTAACCCTTTTGTTGCTATGTAGGTGGAGTTGGCTTATTTCAACCATGGAGGCATACTTCCATATGTTGTACGTCAATTGACTAAGCAATGAGAGCCTTGGTCAGCTAAAAGGCAAATTGGTGAGTTTTCAATTCAACAATGAGAGAAGAGAATAAAGTTACAAGTCTATGTTCCCTTAATTGGGAAGGGAATACTTTTGGCTCTATCAATGGCAGCAAAACTTTCATAACAAACCATGAAATGAGTTTTATGTAATAATTTTTTGCCCCCCGGCATTTAAGCTTTTAGCTGCCATGTCTCGGTGGGATCTGTTTCTTTATAGTCTTGAGGCCACTCGAGTGGGGTGCACCCACAAATGTCTTATGTAAGTGTAAAAACATTTGGCTGAGGAGATTGTATCCATATGGATATGGCTGGGAATAATATTTTCCTAATTTGACATCCTAATGTTTTCTTCCTGGATTCTTCTCTGTTCGTGTAGTTGCCCCCCCGCCCCCGAATTTTCATATTTGGTTTGCACAAGCGCAAGTTTGCATGGACAGTTGTAGTAAACATTCACATGGATCTTAGTTCGCTGGCATTTTTGTACCATTGTGCTGCATTTTTTAGGAATTAAGTCAAGAAGAAATCAGAGCATTACCTTATTTTCACCTTAAAGTTGAGTTCAGGTGAAATGGGATTTGCACAAGTTTGTGTTCATCCTATGCACTTAATGAAGTATCATTCATTCTAAGTTCGTTTGTTAAGCCCTGGTTCATTTCGCTTGTTAAAATCCAAAATCACTTTCTGGTTTGATAACCCATGGTATACTAGAAGTGCTCCAAAATTGATAATCCATGTTGATTTGGTGGCCCAAGACCTTCTTTTTAATACACACACACACACACATATATATTAAAAGCAGGCTAACATAAATTTATGAAACTCATTTTAGAGTGGTAAAAAGGTTATTGGCTCTTGAAAAAATAGGTAAGCAGTAAATTCAGAAAAAAAAGTCACCACACGACTCAGTGATTTAAAGTGTGCGTAAATACTAAAAAAGAATCTATTGGATTATTAAAAATATAACTGGAAAGCAATACCGGGCCTAAAACATGGTATGGAGGGTTTACATATGAGTGCACATGATATGCGTGAATGGGGTTTAAAAAATTGGGTAATTTTAGAAGTCTCCCCGAGGTTTTAAATAATTTCATCTTGCTTTTCCCCTAACATACTGAATTGTTGAAAATGACCTCCACTTTCTTGCTATTTTACATGGAAGAAACTTATAATTTGAAAGAGAAAAAAAAGGAAAAAAATTAGAAAAAAAACATATTGGAATAGTTTTCATAACATCCCAAAATAGTTGCCAATTGGAAAAACTTATATTAGTGGACACTTTGAATTTTACTGAAAGTAGTTAATATAAAAGCGAATGCCATGATATACTCAGAGATGTGAGAGCCTTATATACATATATATATATAAAGCTGATAGCCTCCGATCTTTGCTCTTTAGGATTTCAACTTTTTAAAAATAGTGGATTGATAATGATGTTAGTGGATTTGTTTTCAAAATTATCCCAAAAATTTAAAATTAAAATTTGAATTTAGTATGAAATATAAATAAAGGTGGGGATAATATTGAAAATATATATCAAAGTAACTTTTAACTTTAGTAAAATAACAAATATTTTGGGACATTTCAAAATAAAAGTATAACATTTTCAATGGGATTAAAAAAAAATATTTTTTTCAGCTTGTGGTTGACAGCTTATAGTAGTTATAATAGAGGTAGATTTAGTGGTAGTGGTGAATATAAGAAGATGGTAATGTTGGTTGGTGGCTTTGGTAATAGAGAGAATAATGTAAGGGACTTTTTTTCTTTTTTAACAAGAAAGGTAATTCATGATTTTTATATGGAATTTGTGTTTTTTTTAAAGATTTTCTTACCCCAAACAGTAAATACAAGGGAGGTTAATATAATTTTTAAAATTACAAGGATGCTAGGTGTAATTATTAGAAATCTCAAGGGAGGTGTCTAAAATTAACCCTTAAAAATTCAAAAAGGGCTAATTAGGTCCTAGATAGAACCGGAGAAAAAGATATTAAACAGTTTAAAGCTCATCTCAAATCCCTCAGTCAATTTGCCATTATCTATATTTTATAATGTAAATCTTCCCACTTTGATAACAACAAATCAATGATTATGTTCGAATTATGTTAATAAAAGGTTCTGCAGGTTTATTAAGCATTTCAAGTTGATCCAATTGACAAAGAGTGACTTAAAATGCACAGGACGCTACTTATGTGAAGATGGCGTAGAGTTGTTACAAAATCAGAAAAATTGAACTGAAAACCTCAGTGTCTGCCGCCCGGAAAAGGTTTTTCAGCCAACCATTTCTGCATTATCTTCGGCCATCCAAAAAAGGTAACCTGCAAGCCAAGAAATCTTTGAATTTTTTTCACCAACCTTTCGGCCACCAATTCAAGTATCGACCGTCCGAAAGATCCTAAAACACAAGCATAATTTTGCTTTTTGGCCGCTGATTTGGATACTTGCTTAACTCTCCGCCGTTTAACACCTTCAAAACTCAGTTCATCACCAGAGTTTTCAGAGGATTTTTCGGATGACTAGTTTCACTTATGATTAACCAAACCCCAAACGGTTATTATTATTATTATTTTTTGCATTTAATGCAAGATCATTGGAGGGCATTTTGGACTGTTTTTGAAGCTCCTATAAAGGGTTTGAAGGTTGCACTTAATCAATAACTTTGCTTACGTTTTTTTACATGTTAGCTAGAGTGATTTGAGTGACAAATATTTAGATTTGTAATATTGGTGAGGTTGTCAAAGTTAGTATTCATCAAAGAGAGTGTGAGAAATATTTTGTGTCATTGTGAGGTTAACTTGTATGAATTGTAAAACTCTTGACCAAGATTTTGAAGAGACACGCAGTGAAAAAAAAATTTAAGTTTGAGAGTAGGAGAAAACTTATAAGAAAAAATTGAACCACTATAAAATCTGTTTGAATCGCTTTCTTTTTCAGTTACTTATTGATCTCCCTAGTTGTGTTTTTTGTTTTACTTTCTTCATCTTTACTTGATTTCTGCTATCTTCAAATGTGATCACTTAAGTTGACTTCGCTGGTTAAAAATTGGTTAAATTTGCTATTAATTATTGAGTTTTAGTTTAACCTAATTCATTCCCCTCTTAACTTGTCTATGGACCTACATGTAATCATCAGTATATCTCTTTTGGATTTTAGCTCTCTGTTTTCTTTGTACTTTGTAGTGCCTTTTGTAGCTTAGGAGGTCCTAGCTGGCTTTTTCGCCTCAACGTTTCTATCCTTAATAATCAGGTGTCCTGAACGTTTTTGGTGAATCAAATGGTTAGAAGAATTAATTTCTCCTTGATGAGATCAGTTTAAGGTGTTGAAGAAATTCAAGTCTAGATTTCTGCAACTTTGAATGGTAGATCTTGTCTTTTTTCAGTTGACATCAATAAGTCCTGGACTAAATGATAAAACACTTTTAGACTTAACAAAAAATTTATAAGCCCTTTATAGATAGACTAAAATTAGCAATTGTCTTTTAGATACCGAACAATTAGTATGGCGAGTGCTTCTCTGAAAATGAAAATTCAAAGAATTAACTCTCATCATGGTTGGTCCAACATAAATTAGCTAAACAGTTCCCATTCTTAATATCAAATTAAAGAACAATACTCCTTGGAAGAAAAGGATCAAAAAGTACAAAATATTAATTTCTGTTTGAACAAAACTACTGATAGTTAAAGTTCATACTTTTATATAAAAGTAAGCTGCAAATTTCTCATCCAGAACATTCAAAAGAAGGAAGAGGAAGAGCAACTAGCCTTCATAGTACTAACAACTTAAAACATGTACTAGGAAGTGATTATCAGACTAGGTAGCTGTGTTAAAGTAGTATATGCTAACTTTTGTACAATAATGACAGAATCAGATGAGAGAAATATAGTGTTTCTGCCAATGTTGATGATGAGCATTATGCATTACTGATCTTCAGGAATGCTTTCCAAGGCTGGCATCCAATTCTCATTCCTGTCAGCATCAATTGATCCATCTGGAGAAACTCTTGTACTTCTCGATTTGACCATATTCAGCAACTGTTCAGCACAAGAATGCTTCAATTCCCCATTCAAAATCTGACTTAACTCATTCTGTGTCAAAACAAGCCTAATCCTCACCACCCCACTTTTTGTTTCTTTACTATCTCCTCCTGCATTGTTAGCATCTTCTTCGCCAAGCCTGAATCTTACAGTCTTTTTCGTCCTGTTTTTGACATTTTTCACTGACTGGACATTGGCTGATCCGCCTGCTGAAGTCTTGTCTACTTTCTTTGCTTCTCTTGGTTGCTCAGTTTTCTGATCTTCTTCAGCTAGAATTGCTTTTCTAGTGATGCAATTTCCCATGTTGTAATAGAGTTGGACAAAGCAGAACTGTTATTTGATTTTTGAAAGAAACTGAAGGAGAGGGAGGGAGGCAAGAACTCTGGGATGATATATAAAGAGATCAAGAAAGAAGCAGCACATGAGTTTTCCGGTTATTCAGCCGAGTATTGAGCAGGAGAAAAAGAGAGATTATGCATGTATTTGCTGATGCAATGGAAGACCACAACCATCAAACTATATAATATGGTTTTCTATAGCAAAACAGTTGTGCAAAGATGGAAATGAATATTTAACTCTAGGTCAATTAGTTGCTTTTGTTATCATCTTTATGATTACTGGCTGGTCAACCAAATGTATGAAGAGAGAAATGTGATTAGCTTTATTTATATACAGGAAAGATCCCAGTTTACAGTTTTCATATTTCAACTCTCAATTATGACACATTGAGTACTTCATTATTTTTTGTTCATTCTAATTTCTAATGTATTGTCTTGTATGTTAATTTTTTGTAAGAAAAAAACATAAGATTTTATTGTCATCTATGACTTGCATATTTAGCAACTTTTGTTGTCTTCAAAAAGTATCTTAATTTCAATAGTATAAGGGACTAAATGGTTCGATATTGGCAAGGAACTAGAATGGAACCAGATATCAATTTTGCCTAGTTGAAAACCTTAGTCCCTAATGTAAAAAGAGCAAAAGGTACCCGAAAATAAAAATTATGTCCATACATCTGGCAGTTGATCAATGGCATCTTAACTGCATATTTGGTAGAGGAATATGAACTAGATTTCGGTTATAAGCCAGTACGAATTTAGTTCAGCTTAAACACTACAAAAACAAACAAAGATTAAGTTGAGAATCTCACAAGCAGCCAGGCTTTGGTAGGAATGTTGCTTTATGATGCAATCGATTTTTTCTCCAAAGTTTTGGTTGATGGAGTCGGCGACTCTACTCCACCAAAGGATTCTCACTTTCAAGAGTATTAGTCCCATTTTTTTTTCTAGTTTTTTTTTTTTTTCCATTTGAGCAGCTTGATCAACACGAGCTACATTCGATCACCGTATATAAGCAATTGGAATAATACTAATAATAGTAAAATCCAAACACCAAATTAAATTTTCTCAACATATTAATTTGGAAATTGGATTTCAAATGAGCCCTTTGGTTTTGAACATCTACATCCTTCCCTTTTTAAGTAAGTTTGTTAGAAGACCTTCATTTCTTCTAAAAAGTACAGGCCATAAAATAATATGTGAAGAAAGACAATGGTTCATTGGGCTTGTTATCGGCAGATTATTTTATCTGATTATAAATTCTGATTTTAGATAATTAGTTTTTGTTACTTTCTCATTTGTTTCTGTATTCAGATTATAGATATTTTTAATGATCAAAAAGTTAAAATTCACAATCAGTCAAAGAGTAGATTTTATTTATTCTTAATATTTTTTATAATTACTCTCCATAATTAGATTTTGCAAATTTAAAGCAAATGAGGACAAGGCCATTGTCTTGAAGACAGTAGACATGGACATTAGCTTAATAACCATAAGGTTTAATCCCAAGCTCTCCCTTTTACGAAGTTTAGAATCCACTTTGAATCGAAAAAAGAAAAAGAAAGAAATAGACTCTAGTTAGTTCAAAATCTTGTATTATGTAGTACCTATTAATGTCAAACGGACAAAAAAATTTCTCGGCACGCCTTGTCCTCACCTTAGTCACCTATTAACTTCCATATCTTAATTTTATTGTAGTTACAACAAAAAACGTAAGTGTTTGTTAGGAGAAATAAAAAAAAAATGAAAAAAATCAGTGACAAATATTGGATAGCTCGAGCTTATGGCATCCAAGATCTTTAATCAAAACAACTGTACTAGGAAATTTCCAATGAAACACTGATTTTCTCTCCCCATTTGTCCTCCCCCAAAAAAAAAAAAAATCAAGGCGGTGCTTAATTTGTATTAGTTTCCCATCTAGAAGATCTTGAAGAAATTAATTCAATCCCAAGAACAAAACAACACGTATACAATTGGCCGCCGCCCAACGGGCACAGGCGGTGGCGGGGCCATTTCTTACATGTGAGGGATTATAAAACTTAGGCAACAACTTTGAAATCAGACAACGTATGAAGTTCCATAATTTGAGGGTTGCTAGAATATATTGGCAGTTGCCGCGTAAAACTGATGATTTTCTCCTTCTGCATCTTCACATGGGGTTAGGTACTAATGTCATTTTTCATAGTTTCTTAAGAAACCTTTGAAGTCTCTTGCATGTGAAGATGACTGATTAATTGTAGTCTATACTTTTCTACTTTTTAGTATGTGAAAGTAAAACTTGATATAATCATTATTCACCAAAGTCTAAAAGTGATATAATTTGTTGTACTAATAAAATCTTTGTTGTTGCCTTTTGTTTTATGTGTAATTTAGGGTTTTGGACATGTTGTTAGACTCCCCGTATGTTAAAAGAAAGATGTAATCTGCAATCATTGTAGATGTTAAAGGAGATTGTATGTATCAACATTATGCATGGTAAAACAAGAATGTAGTATCAAAACTATATAGATATAAAACCATAATTTGGTGCGGTGTAAATCTTCTATACTCGTTTTGCTTTTGTTTCATCTTTTCATTTTGAATTTTGTCAAAATGAAGATTTAATTAACTTGGTCATAATTCCATGAAATCTTAACTTTTGGACTTTTAGTCATTTATTGGTATGGCGGTGGTCGTAATTCTTAGACTGAGCTTGATTTTGGGGATTAAAGTTTTCAGATTTCTAATTGAAGTTGCTATTAGTCATAATATCCTATTCAAGGCAGGCCTCCAGCAGGATTTCAACAACTTAGGGGACTAAGTATTATGTATCCTTATTTCCTAGTATATAACAAATTATCTTAGTGTTAGACACATAAAACAAGTTAGGGTTGGATTATACCTTTAATCCTCTAATTTTCGAGACATTTTTTCGACTTCAAGTATTTCAAACTCTTGTTGCTTTATAATTTATTCGACATGAGGCAGCAACAATATTTTGGGAACTGAGAAGTACCTAGGATCCTTATATAAGGAACTATCTAGGATCTATAATGATCCATGCCAGATATGTTAAGATTGTTTTGTTTTCCTTCTTAAATGATACTCATTACTCATTACAATCTTGTTTCCTCTAACTTAAATTGGAGATACTAAAACGAGGAACAATAAAAAAGTTAAACAAAAAGTACACGGTTTCGGGGGATTTTTTTGGGGAGAGGAGGGGGGGGGGGGGGGCGAAGGAAAAATGAAAAAGTTGGTTTTAAATGTTTTTCTGGTTGTCATTACTTAGAATTAATTATCAGACAATCAATTTCATAACAAACAATCAATACATTTCTTGACATACTATAATAGCAAAATAAAGGTGAGACAGGGCATCGATAAAATTTGTGATTGAAGATGAAGATTCTAAAATTCTATACCCTTGTTTGGAATTGTTTTCTTAAATTCGGTGCCTAGAAATTTAAATTCCAATTCATTTGAGGATGTGGATTTTCATGGAACCATGGAGTTTTCACTAAAGGAAATGATTAGGCAAACACAAACTTTAATTATTAAATTGTTGGTGCAATTAATTTTTTTATATTGTAAGGTAGAGACACAAGAAGACTGAAAATATGACCAATCATTTCTAATCTAATAATCTTTCACAATGTTTATCTACACTAGTGTTCAAGACACACACGAATGTGTGTATAACTAATAAAAGAAATTTGTGCCAAATTTTTTTGATAATTTTTTAAATCATTTTCAAGAGATTTAGTTTTATGTTATAATAGTAAATATGTAGAAAAATCACCGAAATAAAATGTATAAACAAATAATTATTTAGTATAATCCATAACCATATTAGATAGTTGCTAATAAAAAATATGATTTATTAAATAAGTTGAAAAATAAAATAATAAGAAATACATATTAATTGGAAGACATTAATGTTATATTGGAAGTTGAAAGTGAGTAGTTTTTCAAGACAGCTTAAGAAGAACATAAAGTGAAACCAAAAAGTTTATATCAAACCCTCACTCTCCCTTTATATGCAATATAGACATAGTTTAAATAAATTAACAAAAACAATTTTTAAGTTAACTTTTCTTCCTTAATCTTTCCTATGAAAAAAAAAACTTTCATCCTTAATTATTCAAGAGAACCTCCAAAGCTGTATAAGTGGGACATGGGAGTGGGGGAAGATTTGGCACTCAACGCAAAATGGCATCTCATGGTGGGTAGATAGTCCTCCTACCACTAAACTCTCTTTGGGCCCTTGGGGCCGAACTATTTGTTTAATTATTTCACACATTCATAAAAGGTTCTGGAATCTAGCAAGTGGTCAAAAGCTTACAAGCCCAAGTTTTATTATACTTGTGGATTGGGACTCCCAAGTTTGTTGCAGCTGGGCCCGCGATCTTACTACGCCCCTTTAAGCAAAAGGCCTTAAGCATTTCCTTGGGTTCCTGCTGTTTGATGAAACTCGAAAGTTGAAAGCTAAGGTTAAGCCTAGTTTGAGAGTCGAGGAGAGAAATGTATAGATATAAATAAGGATTTATATTTTATATACTGATAGTATATACACTTTCATCATTAGATGCATGATACATAATTCGAATGTAAATTTGAAATTCAAAATTTGCATATGTATCGTACATCCAACCATTATAATTTCATACACTGTTAGTGTATATAAGATTTAACTTATAAATAATAGATTAATCCTTTATACACATATAGTATGTATAGTGTTGGTTTTGGATAAATGAGAACTATGTAAAATTTGGATTCAAAATTTAACTTTTGCATATGTATCATGGATTCAACGGTGATAGTGTATACATTGTCATAGTATATAAGATTTACTCATAAATAATTACGGATTTTTTAACGGGTATCCCATGATACTCTTGTTAGACTAACGTTATATCTAATTTAATATATGAATACACATTCACATTTATTGTACCTATTAATGGGACACTTTACCAAATTAATTACATTTTTGTCAAAATTAACACTTGAGGCACCTCTTAATGGGGCACCCGTTAATTATACCCAAAAATTAATTAGAGGGAAAAAGAAAAAAGAAACCAATTTTTAGTGCATGACCTCTTTGTCTTGTTTGGTAATATAAGACAAAATATATGATGACGTTTGTATCCGTAATTTTTCCCTTTATATTTAAAGAGTAGTTTGGACTCTAGATTCACCATCTCACTTTCTATCACAATGTTTATCTAATTATTTTATCATGTAATTTTACGTACAACGCTTTGTGAATGAACCATGTAGTATATTCACATGTCACGGGGAAACAAAAATAGAGAATGAAACAGAAATTAGTACAGAAAGTAGGATAAAGAATCTAGCGTCTATAAATTGGCATCTTTATCTCACTGTTTTGTCGTGTAATTTCACATGCAACACTTTGTGTTTTGTGAATTAACCATTGTACTATGTTCACATGTGGCTGGAAAAAAAATAGAGGGTACAGAATAAGGAAATTGGCATTATTAAATCTTTGTGTGCCACGTATATTTGACTTATGGTTCTTCTCTCAAACTTCGGAGAGAAATTATTATTAGCTCTCAATCATTTTAAGTTACCTCAATTTTCTAAGTGCCCAGTTGAAAGAAAGGCATATGCCTCCTCCAAAGTCGTAAGCGAGCTATAAGAAAAGCCATTTAACGGCAGGCTTAGTATTGCTGCCCCACAAAAGGCGTATCCATACAACGTAAGAAACCAGAACTTAAGACCACGCCTTCAGTACTTGGGTTTTCCCCTCATAAAAGTTGATAACTTTCACTTAGACCTTATTTGAGAATCCAATTCAACACTTAAATTTAATGGATTCAAATTTTAACATGTTCATGCCAATTTAATAATAAAAAATAGAATACTTAAATTAATTAAATAACACTGAATTTTTTAAGGCCAAATTTGGTTCGAAATATAAATGATAAGCTGTTCATTTATCATTTAATATGATATAAACTCAAATGTATCAAATTTACTACTTAACAATATAGTAACTTAACGGATTCAGAATTCAAATTTCAAATTTCAAATTTATCAAATGCATCTTTAATTAAGTATAATTCCATCTTGTGCCATTCTAGCACCCTCATTGCACTTGATAAGTTGGGTATCTGTAATTTTATATTTATTGGTAGACAAGTTATTGTTGACTTTTTTTTTAAGAGTAAAAAAGAAAAAGAAAAAAAGACGTGGAAAACTAAAACACAAGTTAACCTTCTTTTCTTTTGAGGGTGGGTCCAATTACAAGCAACCATCTGATTTTGCACAACCCAAGCATGAAGACTTGTAAAGCCACCACCAAAGCCCATAAGACTTGTTAACCATTGGCTTGGCCCACCAAAGCCTGTAAGGTTTGAGGGATGGGAAGTCAAGGATTCAAACCTTGTCCCCCATCATCTGTCACTATATATGACCTGCCACTTTAAAGTTGTTCCAGACGGGTGCACCAGTTTGGGTCGGTATAGAAAGCTACACATGATGTAAAACAGCAACTGTAATACAGCTAAGGAAGAAGTATGTACTGAAATGAAATTTGGCGCTGGTGGACAAGGCTTCAATTAACACTTGTTTTTGCAACATCACCTCTCTTGCTGCAGCAGTTTTGTGGCTACCTGAGAAATATTGACAAACAACACTTGATTAGTATAAGTTAGAAACAAAAAGCAAATTCATCCATCATACTAACGCAAGTACGATCATGGAAATTCCTTCCTTCCAACGTATTGTGGCTCTTAATATGAAATTTGGAATTTAAACATTTGCAAACATATACACCCCGTAACTTATGTAGAAAGCATCTTCAGAGAAGGGGAAAACTTTCAACAGCAAGAAATGAAAAAAATGAAAAAAACATAGAGATCAGCTCATTTATAGAATAAATTAATAAAGACACTAAATTCAGAAACAAACAAGGAGGAGGAAAGAGATAGAAAATAAAATATTTAAATTTATAGAAATAAGAAAAAACTAAAAAATATTAAAAAGCTGTATGCAGCAGATTGTATGGATGAATAAAAGAAATGGTGCAGTTCGTAGTTCAGTATTATAGGGAAGGTTGTCAGTAGAAGAAAACTTGAGCCTCACTAGAAATAGGAGAAAGACAGAGAACATGCAATAGCTTAAAATGAAAAAAGAAAATGACATAAAGAAATTTATAACGACGTTGAACTCAAAAATAAATAAGAAAGAAAGAGAAACTAATGTACTTAAATCAATTTTCCCATCAGAACAACTCAAAAGGTGTTAGCAGTTCTGCACCTCAAGAGAGTTTTTTTTTTTTAAAAAAAAAAACCTTGAGCTCAATATGGAAAGTATTAATATCGATTCCTACACAACAGCAAATTCTATGCTAGTGGAGAAGCATATCATTTTGGGGGGAAAAAACCTCAAAGGAAGGGGACATTTGGTAACATTTGAGAAAGGGGAGAAAACACGTACATGAGAACCAGTCAGCATTTTGATCAAACAGTTGGTCTTCAAATATCTCAACACCCCGTGGAAAAAATGGGTCAAGGGCATTTTTGGCACTAGGATTGTCCCACTCTAATGATTCCCACCATTCTTTATCTCCCCTGATTTTATGAAGAGTGCTGGGAAGAGATGGTGGTCCGCCGATGGTGGAAAGAAACGAAGGCAGCCTCTTTACCTTTGGACAATTAAATATTGCAATCTCCTCAATTGAATCGCAGATCATGGCTGCCTTGCAAACGTTCTTCAGTTGTGGCAGCCCAGTCAGATTCAACCTCCGTAATTTCGGAAGGGTGACAGTGGCAGTGGCTCCTTCACTTGAAGTCAATTGGATGCTTTCTCCTCCTCCTTGTCCTACTCCGTTGCCATCTGCTGCTATCTCCTCCAGTCCGTCACAATCTTCAACTCCTAATGTTTCAAGCCTCTGAAGGTTCTGCAGCAACTGCACCGTGAATAGCTGCTTCATGTTGTGACATTCGGAAATCTCCAACATTTTTAGGGAAGAAAAGGTGCCAGCTGGAAGCAAATATGGTTCTGATTCTCCGTAAAAAAGACCAACCAGATTTGGCAACCTTTCGAGCCATAGCTCTTCGAGACACGGAGTGGACTAAAAGACGAGACTTCCAACTGATCACGTGGAGCAGCAGAGGACAATTGCCAGAGAAACTCTATTCCAACCGAATCCACAATAATCAATCTAGATAAGTCGCTTAAATTTATAAAATTTTTAAAAACATCTGACAAGCACCTAATGCCCATGGCCTCACAATCCTCGATTACCAGACATTCTATATCATCTGGCAGATTGTTCGATCCTCTACCAAGCTCACACTGATGGAAATGCAGTTGTTTCTGGTCCTCATAATCATCAAATCCTAACTCATTAAACAGATCCTCAATTAACCTGTCATTGATATAAACATTATAGTATTTTGGCCACCCAGTAATTTTATAGAAGCCCGTAGAAGACAAGCGTCCTATAAAAACTTCTAGTTGGTTCAATACTTCTAGATCATTAACTTGTATCCTACCATAGGTTGGCAATAGTAACCGTTGAAGACGGTGCAATTGGGAAAATGTCCCTTTTGGTATTATCCTGGGTTTCAAAGACTGACAATCGCCCAAGTTAAGACTTTCGAGGTTGACCAGTGATTCCCAGCCTTCAGGAAAATCCTCAATCCCAGTGAATGATAGGTCCAAATCCCTCAATTGCTTGAGCTTTCCCAGTGGTGGCACGGATCGGAGGCACAGACAACGCCCCAAAATCAAGGCAGTGAGATTCACCAAGTCTGAAACAGAATTAGGCAGCTTTGTTATACCTTCGCACCAAGATAGATTCAAAACTTTAAGTCCACACATGTGCCGAAAGAATGAATCTGGGATTTCTTTTATGGAAACCGGAGAAAGAAGCAAGGTTGAGAGCTTAGGACAATTTGGTGAGCAGGCTGGTGGAATTTCTATTCCTTCGGAATTTTGTGAATAGAAGGAAACTGCACGGAGATCTTGTGTCCACTCTTCTTGTTCCAGTGCTACTATTGAATAACTCCGTCCTAAGCTTTTCACCAAGAATCGTGGTACATCATCTCTGCGGCTCTCTGGTGTGGAGTTTCCATGCGTGATCCTTATTGCCATATCTCTGACCAAATCATGCATCTTCACATGGTCATCCCCTTTGAAATCTTTAGTTTCTTCCAGCAAGCAAACTTTTATCAGTTTGTTTAATATCGTTTGCCCTTGATCAAATGCTTTTGGTCTTGAGTCCCGTTTTGACATCAGCTCTGCCCAAATAAGGAGGTCTATTAGTCCCTTTCTTTTTATTTTCCAATCTTCCGGATAAAGACAGCAATACAAGAAGCAATTCCTTTCATATTTATCCAGGCGATTGAAACTCCATTCCAGGATGGGAAACACATCTCGTTCCATCTCGTGATACCCTATTGAACATGTTTTCAATTGTTCCAATGCATTTCTCCACTCACAAATGTCTCTCACACCTCTCATGCTTCCAGCCACTGTGATAATACCAAGAGGCAAAGCACCACACTCTTCCACAATGGACTTGGCAATATTTTCCAAATCTCCTTGAAGCAAGGTCTCGCTGCCAAGTGTCTACTCGAACAAATCCCAAGCTTCGTCTTTGTCCAAAGTTTGCAAACGAAATTTTCTTTGACATTGCATCCTGTCGCACACTTCCCGTGAGCGTGTAGTCAAAATCAATCTGCACTTGTTTGGATGAAGAGGAATCCCTACCCTGTCCAAACGAAATATTTCCCAAACATCATCCAATATGAGTACTATTAATCTCTTCATTTTGCTGAATGCCCCACGCAATATATCTGCCCTTACTTCTTCCTCATCCCTACTTGATAGAGTAATACCCAAGACATTGGCAATCTTGTCCTGCAAATTGGTGATACTAAACTCTTGAGATACTGTAATCCAAAGCACTTGATAATTGTTGTTTTCTGAGAGATGGTACTTGATGTGCTTTGCCAGTGTGGTCTTACCAACTCCACCCATACCATAAATCCCAATGCTTGATATTTCATCGATCACCAAGCATGACCAAATTCTATGCAAAGCTTCCTCGAACTTTACTCCAAACAATTTCGTTGGCAGGCTTGCCTCCCCGATGTTGTCATAAGTATCGAGCACAAGCCCATTGAAATGGTGGCTCTGCTGAATAAGTGTTTTCACCCGAAGTTGCAGCTTTCCTACAGGATCCTCCATTAGTGGAAGCCTCCAAGATGATCCTCTTCTTTCCAATGCATCGATTTCAGGACTTAATTTTTTAACGTCCTTCAACCAACCATCAACTTCACGTTTCCTTTTCTTTTTACCTGACATTTCTTCTCGCTTCACTTCTCCTTCTATGTCAGATGCTTTGTCGCTCAATTCTTGCCAATTCCTTTCAAGCGATTGCATGTTGTCGATGTCGCTCCTTCCCATGTAATCTACTACAATCAACTCTGCCGTCTTTTCTACCAGAGCTTTCCCAAATAATTGTGTCATCTAGAATGCAAAAATATATCAAACTTAGTCTACGCATTGTTTAGATTAAAATTGAAGCAAATCTGAAAATTAAAATTGAAGACAACATCAAAAGTTGCCAACGGAACTTAGTCTACACATTGTTTAGATTAGTTTTTTTTTTTTGGGTAGGTCATTGTTTAGTAAAGATTAATAACCAGAAAAAGAAAATGTCTTTCACTCAATTCAATAATTGTTCAGCTATAAACTAATCTAGAATTCTTCTGACTGACAAAAGTACAATAGTTCATTCAGTATTTGGAGAAATGATAAAAATTCTGAAGATTGATTTTGAAAAACTTAGAAGAAAAACTGATTTTTGAAGTACATAATTGATCATAGAATATCTCAACCCACAAATTTTGGAGTTTCAATAATTTTACCGAACACTTCTATATATTACCCTACGGATTCTCACCATCCCACACCCAATCTCCGTTTCTCGTTTATCTTTGTAAACATTGAGTTCGTAGAGATACTTTTCTTTTGTAATATTTAATTCCAAACTTTATGGGATTCTGAAGAAGAGTTGTCATAAATTGTTAGGTCTAAACCCACATGACATGTACAAAATATCTCTAAGGACCATTAATTTTTCTGCCAAAAGACAGTTTGTATTATATTTTGGTCTAGCTTTCACTGATAAAAAGGAGTATGATCATCGAGTTTTGGTGAATGAATTATAATTGAATCAAGATTTTTATGCCACATAAAACTATTATAACATGATGAAATAAGAACAACTCCAAACATATTCAAATTCCAGATGGAAGTGATTTCACTGTTGTACCTGAAATTGACAAGTGAACTCGAAGAAGCTGAAAACCTTGAAACTCTGCCAAATTGTATGTATTGCGTTAATATTTTTTCTTTGTTTCTTTTGTTTTTCACTACTTCTTGGAGTACGCGTATGGAGGAAGATGGTAAAAGTTGAACTAATTGGAGACGTCAAGTGATTTAAAGAGTACAGGATAACCCCAACGGGCCCTTGTCCAGGAAACTTTCAGGAAAGTCAGAGTAAAGGCTACTGAAATTGCAATGATTATCATGTTTGTTGGACAATCGTACATAGCTGATCCAGATGAATTTTATTGCATTTTATTAGCAATATTTAATATCATTGCATTTTATTATTTGTGGTAAAACTACACAGAAAACTATTTGGGAATGAGGCCATTTTTATAGTAAGATTTTTTTATTGAAAATACTTTTTGCTAAAATGATACTATGATTTTTCAATAAAAATATTAGTGATATATTTTGATAATTATGTATATGTTTTGCTAAAATGTTAGTGAGACTTTTGAATGAAGCAATCAGTTTTGCTCCACATGTGAAAATTTGTTAAATGACATAATAAGTTTTCCTAACAAAAGATGGTAAGTTAAACCAGAATTTTCAATAAAAATAGTGTCATTTGTACAAAAAAAATGTTAATTTTTACAAGAAACTAAAAGTTAAGTTTTACTACAAAGTAAAACATTATAATAGCATAACAAATTTTGCTAAAAAGAAGTGGTTACGTTTGTTAATGAAATAGTACGTTTTGCTTGGAACAGTAGTAAGTTTTGTACAAAAAATGGCAAGTCTTGCAAGGAAATTAGTAAGATTCATTAATGATGTGGCAAGTTTTGCTACGAAAGTGATGAAATTTACAAATTATCTACCAAATCTTTCAATAAAATAGTAACTTTTAGAGGAAAAGTGGTAATTTTTGCTAATACTATTGGTAGAAATATATCAAATCTAATATGACACACATGTATACGGATCTGAAAATCAATAGAAAATAAAGATAAGTTCCAACGTATCCTCCATCCAGATGAATGATTATAACCCCATAACCTCATTGAACTGTGCATGCCGTCTAACAGTCAAATCTAATAAAAGTTGGTTCAAGTCCAAAGAGGATCTCATTCAAATTCAAAGAGAAGTTTAGACCTGACAATAATAAATGGGAGAAATTACAAATTTGAGAAATTAGATCTACAAAATCTTAAATTTCATAGAAAAAGATAAAAATTGAAACAAAATCCACAAGAAAAAACCAAGGAGAAATAAAACTCTCGCTAGAATAATATGGCGAAGAAGAAATTCTTATTAGGAGATCGTAGGAGAGAAAAATCTCTCACTAAAAATCCTAGGAGAAAATTTATTTCTACAAGAGAAATTGAAAAACTAGAGAAAGGGATCCCTACAAGAGCAAGTAAAAAAACAAGAGAGAGAGAGAGAGAGAGTCCCCTCCCAAGGGGAAAGACTAGATTTATCTGATATTTCTCCCATGGGAGAGTTAGAGAAGACTTTGACTAGAGGAATTTAAGAGAGAAGAAGAAGAAGATAGTCCTAGAGAGAAAAGACCAGGAGAAAATAGTGTATACATTAACAATTTAGTAAAGATTAATCCAAAATTTTAATAATATTTATTAACCGAGTAGCATGATTTTTTAATGAAGTGAAGTAGTATCTTTTTGGTGTGCAAATAGTAATATTCAATAAAATTTGGTAACTTTAGCCTAAATAATAGGAAGATTTACAAGAAATTGGTAGACTTTCCTAATAAACTCACAATTTAAAGGTGGCCGAGTTTTGAACAAAGAAAATACTAAATAGGTGAATTTTTGCTAGTGGAATGCCAAATTTCTTCAAAGACATTAAAATTTGCTCAAAAAGTGTCAAGTATTGCTAAAATAATAATAAAATATTTTACGAAAGTGTTAAGTTTCACTAAGAAAGTGGCAAGAATTTGGTAGAAAAAATAATTGTTAAATCAAAAGCAAGTTTGAAAAGGAAAACAATAAACTTTGTAGTAAAGTAATAAGTTTGGTAATTTAAAGAGAAATTTATATAAATTGTGAAATTTACTTGTTTCATATGAAATTAACCGTTATTTGTAATTATCTTAGCACCACCCAAAAAAAAAAGAGGCTCACCACAACAATTTTGTTGTAGTGGAACCATCAGTAACAAGTTAAAACCTACATGCATCATCAAATGAGCTATTCATCTATGAGTTATGGTGACTAACAGTCACCTCTCCATTCTTTTTGAAAACTGTTTTCTTATTTGTTGTTAGATTTCCATTAAGATGTTTTATACCTCATCAATGTTACAAAAAGAAAAAAGAAAATTTTTATCATGTTCAAGTATTTATCAAAGACATATAAATGCTATCAGATCAAGACTCCTGGGTGGAATGAAAAGTTCATGAAGTTACCCTACAACAAGGTTAATATTATGCAAGAAAATATAAGCATATACACATCAATAACGATAAAATCTTCTAAGTTCCAAAAATTGACATCTAGATTCGGATCTGGATCCACATTTGACAAATTATGATGATTTTGAACTTGAATCTGCTGTTACTGATCTATCGATTGTCAGCAAGCAGGATCCAGATTCAATAGAATTAGCCGGATCTTGGAGTGGATCAAACCACAATGGTTCACACTTTATCTTCTCCAAAAGTTGATAAGAATTTGCAACTATGATAAAATTCAATATTCTTGCCCAAAAACGCCAACAACGTGAAAAGCATGAAGAGAGCAATCCATGTTGAAAGAATAGGAACTGATCTATGATTTTTGTGCTTCTTAGAGCTATATATAACATGACAGCAACAAGAAATAACTTCAATATTACAAAATTAAGATCGATATTATTTTACCTTGAAAATTAAGATAACTTTCTGGTTATCTTGGAAACGATGAGAACCACAAGACCCTGGCAATAGACGTAAAAGTGTGTATTATATTTTCGTTAGCTTTCACTACTAAGAAGCAACTTCAAAAATATCGAATTAAGACTCAGACTATTGAACTAAGATTTCTGAGATAAGAAACAACTCCGACAAATACAAAATTGTGATGGATATGATCTCACTGTACCTGAAATTTTTACCAGCAAACTTGAGGATGCTGAGAATCTTGACTCTGCTGCAAAAGTGGGACTTTTGTTTTCTGTTTTTCTTTTGATTTTCTACTAGAATGATTGTTGAATATTGAGGAATGGATGATAAAAGTTGAACTAATCGGAGACAATTATTGTATCTGTGGATGATAACAGATGAGTGATTTAAAGAGTCAAGCATTACGATGTCTAAGTCATATTATTGTATCTGTGGGTCAAGGTCTTCCTTCCCAGTTCACATGCAAAAAGTCAAAAGATTAATAATATTTTTGTTACAAAGTTGGTATAATTGATTGTTTTTATGCATTTTTTTTTATGCTTTTATAACACAGGATTTAGACAAGTTTTGTTAGTGTTTGTGTGAATAATTTTTCATAGGGACTTTTTTTTTTTTGCTATACTTTTATGGCGCAGGATTTAGATTGTCTAAATTAATTAAGCCAATTGTTTCCCTTTAATTTTATGGAAAAATTTGGAATAAGGGAATAAGAAGAGTGAAAATTCATAGGTAGGGTGTAAGTTTTAGAAAATTTGTAAGTTTTAGAAGAGTGTTATTATTCATATATTATTAAAAAAAATTTTTGTTGCAAGCTAAATTACAAATTAACCATTATGTGCACACATATATCATATGTGCATATGAGGGTGGGAGTTGGGTTAGGTGATAAGGGGAGAGAGATTGTAAATAGGAAATCCTAAATTTAAAACCTCCTCCTTACATGAAAAAAAAACTAAAGAAAAATCATATTTGCATGTATATTTATATTTATCAAAATAAAAATCTTATTTAGTAAGGTGCACATTTTTATGAGGGTAATTTACTTATTTAGCAATAAAATTATTAGTTGCTTTAATTTGTGAGTAATAACCAATGCCCCAGTTACAAATTTTTTAAAATTTACAACCTACTTAGAGATTGTTAATATTCCTATTCTTTTTTTTTATTTTCCCAAATTATTTTGGGGACATCATACTATTGTGGAAAAAGGAAGCAGGGGACATTTCCAGGAAATGGTGCGGCAAGACTTTGCTGTCTACAGGGGAAAGACACTGTCACCGTTTGGTCCATTATTTTTTTTGTCGCAACGATA
This sequence comes from Coffea eugenioides, assembly GCF_003713205.1. NCBI lineage: Eukaryota > Viridiplantae > Streptophyta > Magnoliopsida > Gentianales > Rubiaceae > Coffea > Coffea eugenioides. Next base: position 39,512,915 of record NC_040039.1, read on the forward strand.
GATGTTCTATAACCTAATCTAGCATAGTCTAAGGGGAAGGGGAGGGGGTTCGATGTGAGTACAGACTCCATCGATGAAGGTCAATTAAAACCGCCACAAATTATGACAAATTTGTGGGAGGCAGGGATTGAACCCCTGACCTCCAGCATCACCTTTTATGGTGATGACCACCGGACCAAATGGCCAGTGGCACCGTTTGGTCCATTATATAGCAGCCAGAATTTCTGAGGCTTGAAAAAGGACAATATGATAGGCTGGAGGCCGGGGCCATCTTCTAGATATTGTGGGAAAAAGCGTTTGTTATGTGCTAAAATGAGCTTTCTGGAATCATACAATCAATTTGCCAATCAAGGGGCCTACTTGATTTAGTCAATCAAGTAGATACTTAGAAGGAGCTGTTGAAGTGCATAGTTGTTTCACAGTTTGTTTTCGGTAGGGTATGAGTAATTATAAAATACAAAACGAATTGTACATATTTTTAAATTCAGAAAGTGTGTTCCAACTCTAAAGAATTTCACCTACTTTTAAATCTAAATAATGTGAAGTAGTACACACTTTCTTCAAAGAATATCTATTACGCATACTAAATGGTAAGATAGAAACAAATTTAACTTAAATGCAATATGATTTCTTAAAAATTATTTCCTAGCTATGAGAAATTTTAAGATACTGTGCTCCAATTATAAGAAACATTACTTAATTCACATGCATATTCATTCAGCACTCATGTTAAGTAATTAAGTGGTAGCATCTTTTAATTGTATACTATATTTTGTTCGGAAACTGTTTGAATAGAGATTACCATTCATGTTATATAATTCTCAGACAAATTGATCGGTAGAAAAATCTAAGTGATCACAACTTAATAAAAACTTTAAAACATAAGCATGAGGCATGAGAATGCAATGCTGTCACCATTGTTTTTTCATTTTCAAATAAAACTTGGAAAGGGCTTTTCTTGGGTTTTGTATGTGGACAAATTTTAAAAAAATGGGTAAAATGCAATTTTGGTATCTAAACTTTGATCCTTGAGTGATTCTAGCACCCAAATCACGTGTTGTCACATGTGTAGCAATGAAATTGTAAAAAAAGGTTTCATGTTTATACTTAATCGAAGGATTTTCAAATTGTCACTTCAAGCTCTACATGTGAAACTATATTTCACAATTTTTTTTATAATTTCATGATTTCATGGTTAAATCCATAAACATTTCATTGAAATGAGGGTCTCAAAGTTTTTTTTCCTTTGGTTTTTTATCTGAGAGTATGGAGAGGAGAGAGGAGTTTTGAGCATGTATGATTAGTGTGATTTAGTATTTTCTTAGAATAAGTTATTTTATATTTAACTGAGTGATCCACGTTCTATTATTCCTTAAATTGGGCACCATGTTAGCCTTTTTTTTTTTGAAAATTATTTAAAAAATTTTTTGTTGTTGGACAAACATAGCAAATGATTTTTTTTGTTAGTTGGAATTTGAAAAAGGGTCCGCTTAAGGAATAGCCAATTCTCACTTTACCTCCTAACCTTTAATTTTACACACTTAACCCCCTATAGGACAAAATTACCCTTCCATTATTTTGACTTTTCATTTATCTTTTTTTCTCTCTTTTATTTCTTTTTCTCTTTCTTCTTTGTTCTCTCTTTCATCCTTCCTAATAAAAAACTCCATCTCAATGAAAATATTTATCTTGAATTTGTAATTGCATTTCTGGGTGAAGGTTTAAAAGGCATCAAAAACTAATTTTGATTTTAAAAGGCATCAAAAACATTATGCATGGTAAAACAAGAACGTAGTACCAAAACTATATAGATATAAAACCATAATTTGGTGCGGTGTAAATCTTCTATGCTCGTTTTGCTTTTGTTTCATCTTTTCGTTTTGAATTTTGTCACAATGAAGATTTAATTAACTTGGTCATAATTCCATTAAATCTTAGCTTTTGGACTTTTAGTCATTTATTGGTATGGCGGTGGTTGTAATTCTTAGACTGAGCTGGATTTTGGGGATTAAAGTTTTCAGATTTCTAATTGAAGTTGCTATTAGTCATAATGTCCTATTCAAGGCAGGCCTCCAGCAGGATTTCATCAACTTAATTAGGGGACTAAGTATTGTGTATCCTTATTTCCTAGTATATAACAAATTATCAGTTAGTGTTAGACACATAAAAGAAGTTAGGGTAGGATTATACCTTTAATCCTCTAATTTTTCTTGACTTCAAGTATTTCCTGCTCTTGCTACTTTATTCGACATGATGCAGCAACAATTTTGTGGGAAGCGAGAAGTACAGCTGAAATGGTTCTCATTATATATGGAACTACCTGGGATCTACAATGATCCATGCCATATATATGTTAAGATTGCTTTGTTTTCCTTCTTAAATGATACTCATTAGTCATTACAATCTTGTTCTCTAACTTAAATTGGAGATATCAAAAGGAGGAACAGTAAAAAAGTTAAACAAAAAGTGCACGGTTCTGGGGGATTCTTTTGTCTTTTTGTGGGGGCGGGGGGGGGGGAAGCAGAGAGTGAGGGAGGAAAATGAAAAAGTTGGTTTTAAATGTTTTTCTGGTTATCATTACATAGAATTAATTATCAGACAATCAATTTCATAATAAACAATCGATACATTTCTTGACATACTATAATAGCAAAATAAAGTTGAGATAGGGCATCGATAAAATTTGTGATTGAAGATGAAGATTCTAAAATCCTATACCCTTGTTTGGAATTGTTTTCATAAATTTGGTGCCTAGAAATTTAAATTCCAATTCATTTGAGGATGTGGATTTTCATGGAACCATGGACTTTTCACTAAAGGAAATGATTAGGCAAACACAAACTTTAATTATTAAATTGTTGGCGCAATTAATCTTTTTTATATTGTAAGGTAGAGACACAAGAAGACTGAAAATATGACTAATCATTTCTAATCTAATAATCTTTCACAATGTTTATCTACACTAGTGTTCAAGACACACACGAATGTCTGTATAACTAATAAAAGAAATTTGTGCCAAATTTTTTTGATAATTTTTTAAATCATTTTCAAGAGATTTAGTTTTATGTTATAATAGTAAATATGTAGAAAAATCACCGAAATAAAATGTATAAACAAATAATTATTTAGTATAATCCATAACCATATTAGATAGTTGCTAATAAAAAATATGATTTATTAAATAAGTTGAAAAATAAAATAATAAGAAATACATATTAATTGGAAGACATTAATGTTATATTGGAAGTTGAAAGTGAGTAGTTTTTCAAGACAGCTTAAGAAGAACATAAAGTGAAACCAAAAAGTTTATATCAAACCCTCACTCTCCCTTTATATGCAATATAGACATAGTTTAAATAAATTAACAAAAACAATTTTTAAGTTAACTTTTCTTCCTTAATCTTTCCTATGAAAAAAAAAACTTTCATCCTTAATTATTCAAGAGAACCTCCAAAGCTGTATAAGTGGGACATGGGAGTGGGGGAAGATTTGGCACTCAACGCAAAATGGCATCTCATGGTGGGTAGATAGTCCTCCTACCACTAAACTCTCTTTGGGCCCTTGGGGCCGAACTATTTGTTTAATTATTTCACACATTCATAAAAGGTTCTGGAATCTAGCAAGTGGTCAAAAGCTTACAAGCCCAAGTTTTATTATACTTGTGGATTGGGACTCCCAAGTTTGTTGCAGCTGGGCCCGCGATCTTACTACGCCCCTTTAAGCAAAAGGCCTTAAGCATTTCCTTGGGTTCCTGCTGTTTGATGAAACTCGAAAGTTGAAAGCTAAGGTTAAGCCTAGTTTGAGAGTCGAGGAGAGAAATGTATAGATATAAATAAGGATTTATATTTTATATACTGATAGTATATACACTTTCATCATTAGATGCATGATACATAATTCGAATGTAAATTTGAAATTCAAAATTTGCATATGTATCGTACATCCAACCATTATAATTTCATACACTGTTAGTGTATATAAGATTTAACTTATAAATAATAGATTAATCCTTTATACACATATAGTATGTATAGTGTTGGTTTTGGATAAATGAGAACTATGTAAAATTTGGATTCAAAATTTAACTTTTGCATATGTATCATGGATTCAACGGTGATAGTGTATACATTGTCATAGTATATAAGATTTACTCATAAATAATTACGGATTTTTTAACGGGTATCCCATGATACTCTTGTTAGACTAACGTTATATCTAATTTAATATATGAATACACATTCACATTTATTGTACCTATTAATGGGACACTTTACCAAATTAATTACATTTTTGTCAAAATTAACACTTGAGGCACCTCTTAATGGGGCACCCGTTAATTATACCCAAAAATTAATTAGAGGGAAAAAGAAAAAAGAAACCAATTTTTAGTGCATGACCTCTTTGTCTTGTTTGGTAATATAAGATAAAACATATGATGATGTTTTATTTATCAGTAAATCTTTTCTACACTGACGGTGTATACACTATCATCGTTGGATTCATGACATGTGTGCAAAAGTTGAATTTCAAATTTAAATTTTACATAGTTGTCGTTTATTCAATGCTGATAATGTATACATTATCAGTGTAGGAAAGATTAATCCTTTATTTGTATCCATAATTTTTCCCTTTACTATTTAGAGAGTAGTTGGGTGCTAGATTCACCATCTCACTTTCTATCACAATGTTTATCTAATTTTTTTGTCATGTAATTTTACGTACAACACTTGGTGAATGAACCATGTAGTATATTCACATGTCATGGGGGAAAAATAGAGAATGAAACAGAAATTAGCATAGAAAGTAGGATAAAGGATCTAGCGTCTATAAATTGGCATCTTTATCTAACTGTTTTGTCGTGTAATTTTACATGCAACACTTTGTGTTTTGTCAATTAACCATTGTACTATGTTCACATGTTGCTGAAAAAAAAAAATAGAGGATGGAACATAAATTGGCATAGAATGTGGGATAGAGGGTATAGAATAAGGAAATTGGCATTATTAAATCTTCGTGTGCCATTTATATTTGAGTTATGGTTCTTCTCTCAAACTTCGGAGAAAAATTATTGTTAGCTCTCAATGATTCTAAGTTACCTCAATTTTGTAAGTGCCCAGTTGAAAGAAAGGCTTGCCTCCTCTGTTTTCAAACTCGGACCGGACCGGCCGGTCCGACCGGTCAAACCGGGAACCGGCCAATTGTCCGGTCCGAGCTAACTTTAAAAACCGGGAAATTAAAAGTTCGGTCAAACCAGGTCAAAACCCGGGTTTGACCCCGTTTGACCGGGAAAAATAAGAACCGGGTTCCACCATGCATCTCAGATCTCACGCAAGGAAAGGAAAGAGAGGGACCCGCATCTCCTTGGCTCCATGTGCCCAGCCCAAAATCCCAAAACGCAACCATTTTTGTAATGGGACATGCATGCACAGTTGATTACTGCTGCAGTGCTGCTACATCCTGGCCACAACTCGCTCGCACGTGTTCATACAACATCCATATCTTCTTGTTGCCCCCTCTCCATGCATGTATGTAGATTCTTTTTTTTCTTGAAGGTCAAAATATTTTTAATATTATATTTTGATCCCTAGGTTATTAAAAATTATTAATATATCTCAAATATTTCATACTTTATAAATATTATCTTAAAATTTGGTATTATTTTTTAATTAAATCCATAATTTTAATTCTAAACTTGTTAATACTCATTAAATAATATAAATTGCTATTTGACTGTTCTAATTTCTTTGTATTTTCTTGTTAAATATATTTGAAACATCAAATATATATGAATATACCTTTATTAATATTAATATGTTATTAGGTATTTTACATATAATATTTTAATTTTTAAATAATTTTTATTTATGACATCATCCGGTTCAACCCCGATCGAACCCGGTTGAACCATTGACCCCTGACCTCTGCTGAGTCGCTATCCGGTCCGGTTCTGAAAACATAGCTTGCCTCCTCCAAAGTCCCAGCGAGCCATAAGAAAAGCCACTTAACGGTAGTGATGCTGCCCACCAAAGGCGTATCCATACAACGTAAGAACCCAGAACTTAGGACCACGCCTTCAGTACTTGGGTTTTCCCCTCATATAAGTTGCTAACTTTTTCAATCTTTCACTTAGGCTTTGTTTAATAATTCAATTTAATATCTAAATTTAATCGGTTTAGATTTTACTTGTTCAGACGCATCTAATAATAAAAAATATAACATCTGAATTAATTAATTAACATTGAATTTTTTGGGTCAAATTTGGTCCAAAAAATAAGTATAAGTTATTCATTTATCACTTAATATGATATATACTCAAATGTATTAGATTTACTACTTAACAATAGAGTAACTTAACAGATTCAGATTTCAGTTTTATCAAACGCACCATTAATTAAGTATAATTCCAACTCATGCCATTTTGACACCCTAATCTTACTTGATAAGTTGGGTTTTTGTAATTTTTATATTTATTGTTGACATTTTTTATGTCAAGTCATCAAATCTTCAAGAGTAAAAAAACAAGAAAAAAGGATGTGGAAAACTAAAACACAAGCAAACCTTCTTTTCTTTTGAGAGTGGGTCCAATTACAAGCAACCGTCTGATTTTACGCTATGTTTTCAGAACCGGACCGGGTATCGACTCAATCAAGCTCAGGGGTCAGGGGTCAATGGGTTCAACCAAGTTCGATAAGGGTTCAACCGGATGACGTCATAAATAAAAATTATTTAAGAATTAAAATATTATATGTAAAATACCTAATAACATGTTAATATTAATAAAGGTATATTCATATATATTTGATGTTTTAAATATATTTAACAAGAAAATACAAAGAAATTATAACAATCAAGTAACAATTTATATTATTTAATGAGCATTAACAAGTTTAGAATTAAAATTATGGACTTAATTGAAAAATAATACCAAACTTTAAGAAAATATTGATAAAGTATGAAATATTTGAGGTATATTAATAATTTTTAACAATCTAGGGGTCAAAACATAATATTGAAAAAGTTTGAGTTTTTTTTTAAAAAAAAACTGTTTGAACCGGAAAATCCGATTTTTTCTGGTCAAACCCGATTTTTGATCGGGTTTTTATTTATCCGGTTTTTAAGCATGACTCGGACTGGACACTTGGCCAGTTCCCGATTCGACCGGCCGGTCCGGTTCGAGTTTTAAAACACAGATTTTACGCACCCCAAACATGAAGACAATGTTAAACATTAAAAGAAGAAAAAAAAAAAGAAAAAGGGAAAGGGTTTTGTTTAATTTAAAGGTTTGTGTTGCATTTCCTGCTTTATCGTACAGTTCAAATTCCTCTGATGCCTTAAATGCCGGAGGAAATAGTGGAACCTTAGTCTACTCAAGCAATGGACAAATTATGGTTAATGAGCACGTGAGTATCATGTGACCAAGCTTTCACATTCCACCTTTTGTGACCAAGTGTGAGCCTTTGTGATTTGTGTTTAATTGCAAAGGTGGGAAATCTCATTGGTTTTATTTTTTATTTTTTATTTGATAAGAAAAATTTGGATGGATTCAATTCCAATCATCATTACGGATATGCCTCCGGAGTAATGAAACCAATAAATAATAAATCTACTTACAGGTGTTTACAGACCATTTATCAGTACTATCATCACATGTTAGAACAGTTTAGGCACAAAAAGTGATTTAGAAAACATGAGAATTTGTGCAGTAAAGTATAGATGACATGGGAATGGATGAAAAATGAGAGATAGACTACCTTTTGCTTTATTTCTATTACAGAGTTGTGTGTATGAGATAAAATATCAACATTCTCCTTGCCTGAAAAGTCCACCATTTCTTGACAAATTGTAGCGTGACACAAAGTTGGGGCGACTTGAGGGCCTAGGATATATAGAATTTTGGGGGGGGGGGGTTGGGGCAAAGATAATAATTGTTCTATTTACATGTTTTTTAAAAAATTATGCAATATTAGCATAGAGAATTTTTTACTCTAGCAAATATAGATGTATGTCCAGTGTATAAAAAGAAAATTTAAAATTAGATTAAGTGTCATGCATTTACATTTGTTCATGTATACACTACATACAAATATTACTTTTTTAAAAAAAATTTTGACTTTATAGATTTTTTTGACTTTTACTGTTTATTTGAACATGTCTATGATGATATACAAATTATGCGAGGCAGACGTTTTTTGGTTATTAAAACATGTGTGTGATGATATAAGAATTATGCGAGATATTTCTATATTGCTTTAAACAACTATAACGGGTAATTATTTGGCCTCAAATATGACTTTGAGAGGTAAGCAAGTTTGTACCTTTCATTGAAACTAGAAGAACAAATCACTAAAACGGAAGCACTGCGTGAATACTTCACGATGTCAACTTACTCAGGGAAAATCGCATAATTTCCAAATTCACTGATGAGGCCTAGCCCGCCCCTAGAGCTATAATTATATAAATGTAGAATGGTCGAGCCGAGAGCTCCATGTGTTCATGCAGAACACAAATAGACACTTAGGGCAAGCATCTTCTCTGGTTACATTTCTAAATCCATTCAATTTACAGAAGTGGAGTAATGGGAGAAGTTGTGCTAGAAATGATTCTTCTTCAACTACTCTTGCTTTATATCTGTGAGTGCTGCACTTGTTAAATGCTTTACTGTTTGTTTATTAGTTGCAAGTTTGCATTTCTTGTAGCTAAATTTAAAACTATCATTATCTCTTGATCATAGGGACTGTATCCTTTCGCTAAACTACTTTGATGAGAGTTTAAAAAGAAGTGATCTCACTTTCATGTAGAGTTTAATATGCCACTGACATGATGTATCTGTTAAAATAGTCATTGAGATTTGGAATTCTGTAGTACCTATTTTCTCTGGAAGGAATGCGAACTACAATCAAACAGTGAACTACGAAATGAATCTATTGGCAAGAAAGAGGATTGATGACATGAAAAGTTTCAGAATTAATGCTGCGAATTATTATTGTAACATATACAGTATTAGTAGAATCATTAATATTACAAAGTTATGTGCACTTTAGAACTTTATCAATTGTTATTCTTGTTCTTTTAGAAACATATACCTCACTTGTACCAAAGAGTTAGAATCCAAATTCATGAACTACAAAATTGAATGACTCCTTGATCAATTTCCAGTCCTAAAGCCTGATTGATGTGAATCTTCCAAGGGATGAAATTTTAAACCACTGCCCAAGTTTTTTTTACCATTTAAGAGTTAAGACTAGTACTGCTAGTTCAATTCATATCATAATCCAACACTTGGCAGTTGAAGTTGCAATTCAATTACTTTGCTATCAAGATTGTCAAGAAACAGTAAGCTTACATCATGGCCAGTTGAGGGCTACCACTGAAGTTTGAATAAGAATGTCTAATCTGTGTTATGGAGCTTCTTATTGTGAAATGTAGAGTGCCACATGCACAGGTCCAACCAATCTCACTTCAGCTTCTTGCCCTATTGTAGATGTCCATAAGGTTGATAGCATTCTGGCTTCATCAAAACTTCTAGATACATGCGACGATGTTGATACCACAATAGAGTGCTGCAACAGAATTTCCCAGAATGCCTTACCAACTGTAGCTAAAAAACTATCTTTCGGCAATTATAGTTTGAAAACATTGAGTAACAACCCTATCTTGCCTGATCAATCAGCAATTATGAGGGATTGTTCCAGTATCATGCTTTGATGGCTTGCCAGTAAGCTTAATCCTTCTTCTGCAAACAGAATACTCAGAGGACTTTCTAGCTGTCGCTTAAACAAAGACAACTAGAAAAAACAATAAGAAATGCACCTTGCATCTTTATGATTTGCATGATAAACTTTGATAATTCATCTAAAGCAAGAGTATCTTGATCTTATTTTTATCCAACATAGCCTGCCCACTGGTATTTCTGGATATTGCTGAAATTTCTGAAGAATGTGGCGATCACGTGAATAATGAGACATCTTGCTGCAATGCCATGGAGAGTTATATGTCTCACAAGAGCAAAGCTTTATTACTAACTTGCAAGCAGTAAACTGTGCTTCCTTGCTTGGTATGAAGCTGTAGAGTGCTAATATATGCAGCAATGTGTATAACCTCTTTCATATAAAGCTGAAGGACTTCTCACCTCAAGGTCCGCATTCCTTTAAATCTCTTCAAATTTATGAATTTAGGTCACTTTTCTGAGCATTACTTATGGGATTTTCTTCCTCCCATAAATTTGTGGATCTTCACGGTGTGCAATCTGCTGAGAACTAATTTCCTTCACTAGTTGACTCAAAAAGTAATAGTTTGAACAGATAGTCCGATGTCATATATAATATTTATCTTTCTCTTTATGTTTTGATCTATAAGATATCAGACTTTTTCTTCACAAAAATTAATTTAGCAATGAATGTCAATTTTGTCTTACCTTGGATTAGTTTACCACTTATATTTTCCAGAATCTACTTGCCTCTTGCCTAGCCTGCCTTTGGATGTAAAATTTAATGGAAGTACAGTCATTGGATTTATTTCTGATCTCAATGACAATGTTGTAGCTCCTTCGCCTTCTGGTCCTTTTGTTTCTGCTTCTTCCTGCAATAAAACTAGCACAAGTACGCAAGCAGTTTCTTTTCTTTGTTGGATAATATAATAATGTCCTCTGCAACTTATGGCTTGTTATCTTGAGACTTCAGCCAGCTATTTGAGAAATTCTCTTCTTTTTCTTGTTTTTTTCCCTGTTCCTTTCATCTCTCACTGCATTTGACTTCCTATGTTGCAGGTAGTATACTTCCTGAGATTCCCACAGCAACATCTGCTGATGTTCTATTAACAATAGCAGGTCATTTCCTTTATGGAAATGAATCAATTAAGTTCACTAAATAGAGTAATCCCTTTTTTTAGCAGATATTATCCTTCTTTCTACGTCATCTGGCAATAAAAGACGGTCCATTGACCCCTTAAAACAACGAAAAAAACGGATGTCCTGACATTGTGAGATTTGTTAATCAGAAGAATAATTTTAGGTGAATCACCAGCTGATATGTTTACATTATCTGAAACCACATTCCTTCCTTCACCTCATCGTACACCAACTGATATTATATTTCCTACCCTAGGCCAATTTCTGTTTGTCCTTTGTTCCTTTATTGGTTGCATATGACTGAGTTCTTTGTGGTGTGAAGACACTGAATTAGGCTCAAACTGAAATCAATCAAACTATAAACTAGAGAATAATTAGTTATGATTGTTCCTTGATTGAAAGTTGTTAACCTCGATTTTGGTTCTTCATAAATTACAGGACTGCAGATTAGCAAGTTGATGCTTGCTTTACTGGCCATCTCAAACATACTTTGATTTTTCACAACAAAAGCCAATACCATATCAGATGACATATAAAGTGCATGGCTCTTGCAAGACAAAACTGCATCTGAATTTTTTTTTTTTTGTTAAATGCATTTGTTTCTGAAAAAGAAAAAAAATCATTCCATACAAGTTTGATCTATTTATAAATAATTGCTGCCAAAGAAGTCAGAGATAAAAAGCTCAAGTCACACAGAAAAGTTGATGTAAAAGTTTCTTCTATTCATTTATTCTAAATGTAGATATTTAACTCTAGAAGGGATTCAAATATTATTCTGATCCTTCTTTAACATGCACGTACAATCCTAACCCTAATAAAAAGAATTTAGCTAAAGAATTGTCAGTGGAACTGGACATATAATTGCTTGAAATGGAAATCAGGGAAAAGCACATACGTAGAATGGTTTAAATTGATAGAGTGAGAAAACATTCTTGGAGTACAATATGACCAAAAATTTTGTCATATTACCCCAACCAGTTTTGTCGATAATCAAGGAATAGTCACAAAAAACTGTATCACTGCTCCAATTACATCATCTACGTAGGAATAGAAAGCTAAACATGATGAAAAACAGCAACTGTAATATAGCTAAAGAAGAAGCATGTACTGAAAGAAATTTGTTGCTGGTGAACAAAGCTTCATTTAACACTTGTTTTTGCAACATCACCTCTCTTGCAGCAGCAATTTTGTGGCTACCTGGCAAACAACACTTGATCAGTATAGTCAGAAACACAAAGCAAATTCATCCATGATACTAACGCAAGTACAATTATGGAAATTACATTGTAAACATTTGAAAGTTCGAACTTATTGTGGCTCTCAATATGAAATTTCGAATTTAAACATTTGCAAACATATATACCCTCTTCAGAGAAGGGGATAAGCAAGACAACTTTCAACAGCAGGAAATGAAAAAAAGAAAATAACATAAAGATCAGCTCATTCATAGAATAAATTAATAAAGACACTAAATTCAGAAACAAACAAGGAGGAGGAAAGAGATAGAAAATAAAATATTTAAATGTACAAAAATAAGAAAAAATTAAAAAATATTAAAAAGCTGTATGCAGTAGATTGTATGGATGAATATAAGAAATGGTGCAGTTCGTACTTCAGCGTTATAGGGAAGGCAGTCAGCAGAGGAAAACTTGAGCCTCACTAGAAATAGGAGAAAGACAGAGAACATGCAATAGCTTAAAATGAAAAAAGAAAATGACATAAAGAAATTTATAACGACGTTGAACTCAAAAATAAACTCAAAAATAAATAAGAAAGAAAGAGAAACTAATGTACTTGAATCCATTTTCCCATCAGAACAACTTAAAAAAGTTTTTGCAGTTCTGCACCTCAAGATAGTTAAAAAAAAAAAAAAAACTTGAGCTCAATACGGAAAGTATTAATATCGATTCCTACACAATAGCAAATTCTATGCTAGTGGAGAAGTATATCATTTTGGGGGAAAAAAAACCTCAAAGAAAGGGGAGAAAACACGTACATGAGGACCAGTCAGGATTTTGATCAAACAAGTGGTCTTCAAATATCTCATCACTTTGCGGTGAAGTATGGGTCAAGGTCATTTTTGGCACTAGGATAGTCCCACTCTAACGATTCCCACCATTCTTTATCTCCCCTGATATTATAAAGAGTTCTGGGAAGAGATGGTGGTCCGCCGATGGTGGAAAGAAACAAAGGCAGCCTCTTTAAATTTGGACAATTAAATATTGCAATAACCTCAATTGAATCGCAGATCATGGCTGCCTTGCAAACGTTCTTCAGTTGTGGCAGCCCAGTCAGATTCAACCTCCGTAATTTCGGAAGGATGACAGTGGCGGTGGCTCCTTCACTTGAAGTGAATTGGGTGCCTTCTCCTCCTCCTTGTCCTGCTCCGTTGCCATCTGCTGCTATCTCCTCCAGTCCTTCACAATCTTCAACTTCTAATGTTTCAAGATTTTGAAGGCTCTGCAGCAACTGCACCGTGAATAGCTGCTTCATGTTGTGACATTCAGAAATGCTCAATTTTTTAAGGGAAGAAAAGGTGCCATCTGGAAGCAAATATGGTTCTGATTCTCCGTAAAAAAGACCAACCAGATTTGGCAAATTATGGAGATGTAGCACTTCGAGATGACAGAGCGGACTAAAAGACGAGACTTCCAACTGATCACGTGGAGCGGACAATTGCCAGAGGAACTCTATTCCAACCAATTCCACAATAACCAATTTAGATAAGTGGCTTAAATTTATAAAATTCCTAAAAACATCTGACAAGCACCTGATGCCCATGCCCTTACAATCCTCGATTCTCAGACATTCCATATCATCTGGCAGATAGTTCGATCCTCTACCAAGCTCACACTGATGGAATTGCAATTGTTGCTGGCCCCCATAATCCTGACTCTGATCCTCAGTTAAGATGTCAGTGATATAAACATGATAATATTTTGGCCACCGAGTAATTTTATAGAAGTCCGTAAAAGACAAACATCCTTCAAAACTTTCTAATTGATTCAACACTTCTGGATCATTAACTAGTACGCTACCATAGCGTGGCAATAATAGCCATTGAAGACGGTGAAATTGGGTAAATGTCCCTTTTGGTGTTATCTTTTGACTTAAAGCCCCACAGTCGTCCAAGTTAAGCCTTTCGAGGTTGACCAGTGACTTCCAACCTTCAGGTAAATCCTCAATCTGAGTGTAGGATAGGTCCAAATCCCTCAACTGCTTGAGCTTTCCCAGTGGTGGCACAAATCGGAGGCGTCCACAATTCCCCAAAATCAAGGCAGTGAGATTCACCAAGTCTGAAACAGAATTAGGCAACTCTGTTATACCTTCGCACCAAGATAGATTCAAAACTTTAAGTCCACACATGTGCCGAAAGAATGAATCTGGGATTTCTTTTATGGAAACCCGAGAAAGAAGCAAGGTTGAGAGATTAGGACAATTTGGTGACCAGGCTGGTGGAATTTCTATTCTTCTGAAACGTTGTGAATAGAAGGAAACTGCACCGAGATCTTGTGTCCACTCTTCTGGTTCCAGTGTTGTTGCTTGTGAATCTTCCTGTCCTAAGCTTTTCACCAAGAATCGTGGTACATCATCTCTGCTGCTCTCTGGTTTGGAGTTTCCATGCGTGATCCTTAATGCCATGTCTCTGACCAAATCATGCATCTTCACACAGTCATCCCCTTCGGGATCTTTAGTTTTTTCCAGCAAGCAAACTCTAATCAGTTTGTTTAATATTGTGTGACCTTGATCAAATTCTTCTGACCATGATTCCCGTTTTGACATCAGCTCTGCCCAAATAAAGAGGTCTATTAGTTCCTTTCTTCTTATATCACTATCTTCCGGATAAAGACAGCAATACAAGAAGCAATTCTTTTCCCATTTATTCAGGCGATTGAAACTCCATTCCAGGATGCGAAACACATCTCGTTCCATCTCATGATAGCCTATTGAACATCTTTTCAATTGTTTCAATGCATTTCTCCACTCACAAATGTCTCTCACGCCTCTCATGCTTCCAGCCACTGTGATAATGCCAAGAGGCAAACCATCACACTCTTCCACAATGGACTTGGCAATACTTTCCAAATCTCCTTGAAGCAAGGGCTCGCTGCCAAGTTTATACTTGAACAAATCCCAAGCTTCGCCTGTGTCCAGAGTTTGCAAAGCAAACTTTCTTTGACATTGTATCCTGTTGCACACTTCCAGTGAGCGAGTAGTCAAAATCAATCTGCACTTGTTTGGATGAAGTGGAATCCCTACCCTGTCTAAACAAAATTCTTCCCAAACATCATCCAATATGAGTACTATTAATTTCAGCATTTTCCTGAATGCGTCACGCAATATTCTTGCCCTGGCGTCTTCCTCGTCGCTACTGGATAGATTAATGCCCAAGACATTGGCAATCTTATCCTGCAAACTGGTGACACTGAAGTCTTGAGATACTGTAACCCAAAGCACCCAATAATTGTTCTTTTCTAAAAGATGGTACTCAATGTGCCTCGCCAGTGTGGTCTTACCAACTCCACCCATACCATAAATCCCAATGCTTGATATATCATCGGTCACCAAGCATGGCCAAATTCTCTTCAAAGCTTCGTCGAACTTTACTCCAAACAATTTGGTTGGCAGGCATGGCTCCCCGATGTTGTCATAATTATCGAGCACAAGCCCATCAAAATGACGGCTCTGATCAACAAGTTCTTTCACCTGATGTTGCAGCTTTCCTACAGGATCCTCCTTTAGTGGAAGCCTCCAAGATGATCGTCTTGTTTCCAATGCATCGATTTCAGGACTTAAATTCTTAACGTTCTTCAACCAACTGTCAACTTCACGTTTCCTTTTCTTTTTACCTGACATTTCTTCTCTGTTCACTTCCTCTTCTATGTCAGATGCTTTGCAGCTCAATTCTTGCCAAATCCTTTTCAGCGATTGCGTGTTGGCCACGTCACTCCTTTCCATGTAATCTACTACAATAAACTCTGCAGCCTTTTCTACCAGAGGTTTCCCGAATAGTTGTATCATCTACAATTTAAAAATATACCAAGTTTAGGTGCATAAAGCAAATTGAAGAGAACACCAAAAGTTGCCAGCGGATCTTAGTCAACACATAGTTTAGTAAAGATTAATAACCAGAAAAAGAAAATGTTTTTCACTCAATTCAATAATTGTTCAGCTATTAGCTAATCTAGAATTCTTCTGACTGAATAGTTCATTCAATATTTGGAGAAATGACAAAAACATTTGAAGATTGATTTTGAAAAACTATTTTCTGAAGCACTGAATTGATCATAGAATATCTAAACCCACAAATTTCGATGTTTCATTAGTTTCACCAAACATTTCTAGTTTATCTGTGCTACTATTGAGTTAGTAGAAACTCTCTTCTTATGTAATATTTAATTCCGAAATACTTTTCCTATGTAATGATTTATTCCAATCTTTATGGGGTTCTGAGTGAGAGTTGGCATAAATTGTCAGGTAAAAACCCACATCATAGGTACAAAATATCTCTAAGAACCATTAATTTTGTGGTGCAACTTTAACCCACTTGATGCAGCTAACTATTTTTCATTTAAGTGCATGATTCATCTGTTAAAAAATAAAAAAACCATCAAGAAAATGCATGTTCTTTGTTTGTCCAAAAAAAAAAAGAAAAGAAAAGAAAAGAAGAACTGTGCACGAAAACCTACTTCTTTATTCTTTGAGTTAGATACCTTGGGTAATTTTTTATTTCATTATTTTTAATTTTGAGTACATCAATTTAAAGATCTAAACGAAACAGGGTAATAGGAGCTATACCCTAAAAAATGTCAGGATAAAAATGGCTCACACACATTTTTTTTCCTCCAAAAGAAGAAGAAGAAGAAAATGTCTCAAAACACCCTACCTGTCTCAAAATGCCCCAGATAAAAATATGTCAACAATTTTTCCTTTTTTTTTCTTTTGCTTTTTTGAAAAAAAAAAATGACAGGAAGGATGCTACGGTACTACAGTAGACTACTCTCCTCATCCCATACGTACATAAACTCATGACGTGCTCTAAAACATTTAATTTGGTAGAAAGAAGACCGTATAAACATGAAGTTGTCCAATTATGCTGATTCAATTAAGCATTTTAGTAAATGAAACTGATATGCATCTTTTTTTATAACAAAAAAATTGATATGCATTTGATGTAAGAAAACTTCTATAAAAATTTAAGATTTTACGTAAAAGCTTCTAAGTTATAAGATTAAGGCCAAGATCCGTATATGTTTCCACACTCGACGGGATCAAATTTACTCCTATAGATCCATCTTCTGCCCGGGTCTAGTTTTGTTAGTAGTATTAGTTAGGTCTAGGTTTTGGATCATCTCATTCTGCCCTCTGTTGGAACAGAGCACTCCATGTGTTGAAAGAAGAACAAGTGGCCAAGATGTTTGGGCCTCACAAAGCTAAACATAATTAATATTATGAAATGAGAAACAACCACAAAAATTTACAGATTCAAGATCAAGTGTGATATTTTTCCAAAATAAAGATCAAGTGTGATATCATTGTACCTTGAAGTTAGGACAAATTATCTTGAAGACTTGAAGAAGCTGAGAACTCCTAAACTCTGCCAAAAGACAAAAAGTTAGTATTTTGTTTTGATCTCGCTTTCGCTACTACAAAAACTATGATTATTGAGTTTTGATGAATGAATTATAATTGAATCAAGATGTTGGTGCCAAGCAAAGCTATTATAACATGGTGAAATATCAGAAGAACTCCAACAGAGCATGAGATGCAACTCTGGCTACAAGTTAGGAATCCAAACCATTACACTTACAGATATATCCAAAGAATTGCACATAGTTTTAAAATCCAAAAAGTATGTTGCAAGTCTCTAGAGAGTTGCATCTACTTTTAAATCCAAAAAAAAAAACCTATTTAATACTGTACACTCTCTTCAAAAAATGTCTATTACAATTACTAAATGCTAGGATAGATGTTGCGCTCCTTCTGTGCCTTTTTGTAGTATGCCAACCCATCTATTTATATATAACATTATTTGGCCAAAAATACCAAATAACAATAGAAAATCAATTATAATTCTTAGACTTGTACAGAATAGGAGATAACTTCTAATTCTAAACTGAATAGAATATTTTTTGGCTACTACTTCAAGTAATTAAAACCAATTAGAAAACTAGTTACTTCCACACAAAACAAGAAATTTATCTAAAAGAAATTAAGCCAATTTCCTAATAATACATTCACAAACATATATGGGAGACTAGGTTAATTTACACATATAAGAATATGTCTGGGCTAATATATAAATATAAATAAATATATACATATACATGCATGCATGCATGTAGACATATATACATACATATATACATACATACATATATCATTACGGCCCAGATCGAGCCCATATACAGCCTCTGTTCACATTTTATCTTCTCCAAAAGTTAATAAGAATTTGCAACTATGATAAAATTCAATTTTCTTGCCCAAAAATGCCAACGATGTGAAAAGCATGAAGAGAGCAATCCATGTCGAAACAAAAGGAAGTAATCTGTGATTTTTCTGCCTCGAAAAGCTATAAGTAATATGAATGCAGTGAGAAAAAACTTCAATATTACAAAATTAAGATGGAGTATGACATCCTTTTACCTTGCAAACTTGGACAACCAAAATTTTCAGGCCAAGTTATCTTGAAGACGCTGAGAACCTGCCAATAAACAAAAGTGTGTATTATATTTTCGTTAGTTTTCACTGCTAAGAAGCAACTCCAAAAATATCGAATTAAGACTCCAACAATTGAACTAAGATTTCTGTGCCAAGTAAAGCAATTATGTACTTGATGAAATAAGAAACAACTCTGACAATTACAAAATTGTGATGGACATGATCTCACCGTACCTGAAATTTTTACAAGCAAGCCTGAGAAGGCTGAAAATGTTGAGACTGCCAAAGGTATGTACTTTTCTTTGTTTCTGTTT
The DNA here is from genome assembly GCF_003713205.1 of Coffea eugenioides. Classification (NCBI taxonomy): domain Eukaryota; kingdom Viridiplantae; phylum Streptophyta; class Magnoliopsida; order Gentianales; family Rubiaceae; genus Coffea; species Coffea eugenioides. The sequence continues at coordinate 39,531,737 of NC_040039.1, forward strand.
TTCTTTTGATTTTATACGAGTATGATTGTTGAGTATTGAGGAATCAATGATAAAAGTTGAGCTAATAGGAGACCATGAGTGATTTAAAGAGTTGAGCAGTACAATATCTAAGTCAAGGTCTTCCATCCCATTTCATATGCAAAAAGTAAAAAATATATTTTTGCTACAATGTTGGTGTAATTGATTGATTTTATAGATTTTTTTTTGGCTATGCTTTTAGAGCACAAGATTTGGACAATTTTTGCCAGTGTTGGTATGAATAAATTTTTATAAGGCAACTACAATGTTCGTTGTTTTTGCTATACTGTTACAACGCAGGATTTAGATAGTCTAAATTAATTAAGGCAATTATTTTCCTTTAATTTTATGGGAAAATTTGGAAAAGAGAATAAGAAGAGTGAAAATTCACAAGTAGTTGGTAAGTTTTAAGAAATTTGTAAATGGGTTAAGGGTTATTATTCATATATTATTAAAAAAAAAAAACTGTTGCATGGTAAATAAATGATACTACTGATGTGCATCAAGAAGACTATTATAAAAATTTAAACAATTTTATGTCTGTTATATGACTAACACCAAGATCTGGATCTGGTTCTAGATTCGACGAGGTCCGATGAATTTGAATATCAATTTACTCTTAAAAATCCACCGTGTACCTAGATCCAAATTTGATGTTTTTGAGATCCCGATTTGGATCAACTCATTCTGCCCAAGAATCAGCCCCTTGTTTAGATCCAGGAAACACGTAAGGTCCTATTACTAGCCAATTTCATATTACTCCACAAATTTGGAAAGGCATAATTAATTTAGGTGCAACAAATATTATTAAAGAAAAGCACTTTCGAGTTCCAAGCTTTTGACCATTATCTCATTAATATGCCAAACGAATTTTTGCTAATTGACTATTCTATTTTTCCTATTAATATTGCCCTATTTCATTTTGCCCTTGAAGACGTTTTTAAACTCAAAAATTTTCTCGCTCTTTTTAGGAAACTGTATATCTGAATTAATCGGGGAGAAGGGGATCTTCATGATCGTTGATTATAAAGTATAACACCCATGGTAAGCTCTGGAATTTAGCAAGCTAGTAGTCCAAACATTTATCTTTTCTAAAGAATTGATAATAAAACTTCTGCACCTATAATAATATCCCAATTTCTTGCCAAAAAATGTCAATCATATAAAAAGCTTGAGGAGAGCACCCCATGTATTGAAAGGGAAAAAAACATGATCAAGATTTTTGGGCCTTAGAAATCTAAATATACAACTACAAATATTAACGAAATCAAGATCGAGTATGATATCATTATACCTTGAAACGAGGACAAGTTATCCTCAAAAAATTGAGAGCCGCAAAGCTCTGCCACAAGACAAAAGTTTGTATTATATTCCGATCTAAGTTTCACTACTACAAGGACTATGATCATTGAGTCTTGATGAATGAATTATAATTGAAACAACATGTTTGTGCCAAGTAAATCTATTATACACGATGAAATAAGAAAAAACTCCAAAAGTTGCAAAATTCATATGGACATGATCTCATCATACCTGAAATTGGAATTGAAAAGAGAACTTGAGGAAACTGAAAACCTTGAGACTCAGACTCTGCCAAAAGCGTGTACCATGATTTTTGAGCGCTGTGGAAAGGATGGTAAAAGTTCAACGAACTGCAGAGCACCAAGACTTTTAAGCATTCATGATCGTGGGCCCTCGAGAAGGAAGTTCCGGGAAGGTCGAAAGCACGGGCACTGGAATTGCAATGGTTAAGTACCTCAATTACTAACCAATTTGCTTGAGGTTTGGTTGGCCACCATGCAAAATACAAAATACAACTTTAGTTACAGATTAAGAGCTCAAACTTTACTACTTATAATTACATCCAAAAAGTTGTACATATTTTTAAATTCAGAAAGTATGTTGCAACTCTAGAGAATTTCACTTGCTTTTAAATCTAAATAATGTGTGGTAGTTTGAGTTTTGAGTATGTATGATTAGGTCGATTAAGTATTTCTTAGAATAAATTATTTTATTTTTAGATGAGTGTTTAGGTTAACATTTTTTTGAATTTTTTTTTTAAAAAAAATCTTCCTGTTATCCGAGCCTAGACAACACATGATTTTTTTTTAGTAAGAATTTGAAAAGATCCATCAGAGGTATCAAATGTGTTTAAATACTGTAACATAAGGTATCAGATTTACTTTCATCCAAAGTTTGGTTACAAAAATCGCTTAAGGGTCAAGATTTGAATACCAAACCTGCATTTACTCTTTTTCAAAATTTAGTTGGGATGAACCTTTTAACAAATTTAGTTGGTAACTGGTTAGAAACCTGGTATAAAATTGCTAAGATTCTCCGGCCGATAAATCAATTAATTAACAATAAGATTAATTAGAAGTCCAGATTAATTAACAATAAGATCCTTCTGCTTTGGATTGAAATCCGCTGCTACATGAAATATGGTTGAGAATGCTTGTAATATCATAGAAATCATTTCCAATTAATTAGGTAGTGCTCTTTTTCTATATTAGACGTGGATACAAGATTCGTAAGATCCATAAGATTTTGAATACTAATATGAATCAATCTACCCATAGACATGCAGAGAATACATGGTACAGAATTTTCCAAGTATACCATATTTTCATTTCACCAAAGAAAAAAGAAAACCCACTGAACACTTTTTCTCCATCAATAACTCCTCAGGGGCCACAGGCCTATGCCTTTTAACCCAATTCCATGTACCTCTCCCCAAGCTAACGATTCACATCCAACCATTCATCCAAACCCAATCTAACGATTCGTATTCGTCCACGCTCCTTTCCCACTAGCCTTTGATTAGTTCTACACTTTATGGCTCCTTTCCTCTTCTCCACAGTGCACCAAACGCAGCTGAGGCTCGCGTCCCAGCCGCAACGCACGCGCAAGATGAGGGACGATACGGCAGTGGTGCCGGGTTGGGATGGGGGAGGAAGAAGGAAGAAAGGGAAGGGAATTTTTTTTGGTATGTTTTGGGTATTTTGAGGTGTGTAGGAAAAAAATTTTGAGAAATTTTTTGGGATTTCTGTAGTAAAAGTTGTTAAAAAACTAGTAGATAAAAAACTTGTCTAAAAAACTGGCTTCCAAACAGGGCCCATGAGTGATCTAAAGAGTTGAGCATTACGGTATCTAAGTCAAGGTCTTCCTTTCCATTTTCATATGCAAAAAGTCAAAAGATTAATGGTTTTGCCATTTTCATATGCTTTAATTTTATGGGAAAATTTGGAAAAAAGGAATGAGAAGAGTGAAAATTCATAAATAGGTGGTAAGTTTTAGGAAATTTATAAATGGGGTAACGGCTATTATTCACATATTATTAAAAAAAAATTTTGTTGCAATCTAAATTACAAATTAACCATATGTGTATATATACGGGCACTAGTTTGTGCACATATATCATCTGTGCATATTTGAATTTATATTTATATTTATAAAAAAAAAAACACATGTTTATTCAGTAAGATCCACATTGCTATGAGGGTAATTTAGTCATTTAACAATAAAATTATTAGTTGCTTTAATTCGTGAGTAATAACCCATGGCCCGGTTACAAATTTTGTAAAATTTACAACCTACTTAGAGATTGCTAATATTCCTATTCTTTTTTTAAAAAAAAATTTTCGCAAATTATTTGACGACATCATATCATACTATTCTCCTCGATCATGCCATGCCATATTGCCATTTTGAAGACTTAATGAAAGCTCCTTAAGGAAGCAGCGGACATTTCCAGGAAATGGTGCGGCAAAGACTTTGATGACTAAAGGGAAGAATTTCTGACGCTTGAAATAGAGGTAGTAAACTGTACATCAATTGCAGCCAGAATTTCTGAGAAGGAGAGTGCATAGTTGTTTCACTGTTTGTTTTCGGTAGGTTCTGAGTAACTTTTAAAGGCAGGATGGATGCTAATGTAGTTGTTCCTGGAAAGTGCATAACAGTTGCAGGATAGGCTTTTTTTTTTTTCTTCAAGTATTTTAAGTGAAATTATCAAGTATTTTCTTTAAGTTAGATTTTTTTTTTTCCTTTGAGTATACATCAGCATTAAATGGATAGTTTAAATTAAACCTAGTCCTTTTTTATTTTTTTAAATAAAAAATTTTAAATCCAAAATCTCTTTCATATAATTCCTCCTACCTTAACCCTCCTCCATTAAACCTACTCCAGTGTTAGCCGTCCAAAAACAGGCCAACCAAATAGAAGCCCGTAGCCCAATATACGTGTCAGGAACAAGAAATTAAAAGGGATTGTCGTTTAAGGCAAAGGGTTGCGCGTTTAGGAACTAAGCAATAATACTACGTCGTTCTACTAACAAAGGCGGTGTTTGTAACATAGGCAGAGTTAGTTGGGGGCCAATTACATAAATAGCCTTCCAATAACAGAAATATGGTTATGACTTCAGTAAACAAGATTTCTGTTGCTCTCTTTCTCTCTCTTGTCTGTTAACTCTTTCCCTCTTTCTTCTCTTCTTTCCCCTTCTTGAATCTCGCCCCTTCTTCCTGGTTCTCTTCAGAATCAATTCAATTCCAGAAATTTACCTACAAGTCTGACATTTGGTATCAGAGCGGTCGATTCTTGGCCGCGAAGGTATCAGAAATGGCAGGAAGCACGCGGTTTAGGACACTGGAGGAGCAACTCAAGAAGCAGGAGAATCGCTTGCAAGAACTGGCGGAATCCATGGCTACAAGGCAGAGTACAAGTTCCGAGGAGTTGCGGCATAAGCTACAGGCGGAAATGGAGCAGAATAATGCCAAATTGGACGCGGCGGTGGGAAGTCTGGACCAGAAGTTCAACAAAATGGAACAGAGGCTCAGTACAGTGTTGAAGTTGTTGATGAAGGAGAAAGGCCTCCCTGATGTCGAAGGGGGAATGTCTGATCCAATCCTGCCGACTCCTCCATCTCATCTGAGGATAACATCCTCAGTCGAAGGGATTGGGCACCAACAAGAGTACAGAGGTAGGCAATTCACTCCTAATGTACCTCGGTTAGAGCTGCCAATGTTTAGCTCTGGAAACCCTAGGGAATGGACTAGGAAATGCCAGAAATATTTTTTGAACTATCAGGTAGCAGAGAGTCAAAAGGTGGATGTAGCAGAGATGTTCTTGGAAGGTAGGGCTGACAATTGGTTTCAAGGAGTGAAATTAGTGAGGCCGGGGTTATCTTGGGGGGAATTTAGTGAACTGTTGTGTGAAAGATTTTCTGGAAGTAGTTCTCGTGACATTGTGGAAGAATTTAACAAGTTACAGCAGAAAGGAACTGTCGAGGAATATGAGGAGAAGTTTGAAGAGCTAAAAACTTTAATGCTGATGAAAAACCCCAGGCTAGATGAACTTTACTTTGTTTCCAGTTTTATTAGTGGCCTCAAGGAAGATATTAGACCTATGGTGAAGATGTTTAAGCCTCAAACATTGATGAAGGCCTTTGAGGTTGCTGAGTTGCAGGAGTGTTCCCTGGAAATCCAGTCGAAACAAAACAGAACTTCAGGGAGGATGGCATTGGATTCCAAGTTTGGAATGTACAAGAGCACCACGAATGATCAGGGTCGCCAGAATTCATATAAGTTGCCTGGAGTCACTCCTGTCCCCAGGAAGACTGATGCAGTACACAGGGAATTTAGCAAGATATCAGCGGAGGAAATGCAGTATAGACGTAAGCACAGCCTGTGCTATAGGTGTGGAGAGAAGTTTGGAATAGGTCATCAGTGCAAGAAAGGGAGTCTGAACTGTGTGAGCACTGAGGAGGAGGAGGACACTGAATTTGAAGACGCGGAGGGGGAACAGGATGAGTTAACAGGGAGGGTAGGAGAACTTGCAGAAGTCTCTTTGAATGCTCTATCTGGTGCCATAAGGAGGAAATCCATCCTGCTGAAAGGGAACTTGGGAGGGCTTCCAGTCAAAATTCTGGTGGATACAGGCAGTTCTGACAGTTTCATTCACCACAGGATTGTCAATCTATTGCACCTTCCATATCAGGCAGTCAGTCCATTCACTGTGACTCTTGCAGATGGGACTGATATTACCAGTGGAGCCATCAGTCCCAGCGTGTCTTGGTTAATCCAAGACTACCAATTCCAATTTGACTTAAAAGTAATGGAATTAGGGGGATGGGATATAATTCTGGGGGTGGATTGGATGTGCCAGTATAGTCCCATTACATTTGATTTCCATTCTCTTAGCATTGCCTTGAGTGATAGAGGTTCTTTACTGTACCTCCAAGGACTCGTGAATCAACCTACTATGGAACTGGTGAGGGGCAGGGATCTCAGGTCATTTATACGGGAGAAACAAAGAAGCTGTGCAGCCATGCATGCTGATAAGGCTAGAGAATCTGAGGAGCAGCTTCCAGAAGCTATAGGAAGGATCCTGGAACAGCATTCTCAAGTTTTTTCCACACCAACAGGATTACCCCCAGAAAGAGAATTGGACCATCAGATCAACTTTAAACCAGGAGCTGAACCTTTTAAGCTCAAACCGTACAGGTACCCCCACTCACATAAGGCAGAAATTGAAAAATAGGTTGCTGAGATGCTCACCAATGGAATTGTTATACATAGCACCAGTCCCTATGCCTCCCCTGTATTGTTAGTAAAGAAAAAGGATAACTCCTGGAGATTATGCATAGACTACAGGAAGCTGAATGAGTTGACTATAAAGGACAAGTTCCCTATTCCCAACATAGATGAACTACTGGACGAATTACATGGAACCAGATACATGTCCAAACTGGATCTCAGAGCTGGTTACCATCAGCTGAGGGTGAAAGCTGTGGACACCCCTAAGACTGCCTTCCAGACACACCATGGCCACTTTGAATTCTTAGTGATGCCTTTTGGACTCACAAACGCTCCAGCTACATTTCAGTCCTTGATGAACAGAATCTTTCAACCGTATCTCAGAAAGTTTGTCCTAGTCTTCTTTGACGACATATTAGTATACAGTCCCACCCTAGAGATGCATGCACAGCATCTGCAAATTGTGCTCAGTATTTTAGAAGAAAACCAGTTATATTGCAAGAGGTCAAAGTGCTCTTTTGCTTAATCCTCAATCGAATACCTGGGGCATGTGATCTCAGAGGCAGGAGTGAGTATGGATGTGGCTAAGGTGGAGTGTATCAAGTCTTGGCCTGTTCCTAGTACAGTCAAGGAGCTGAGGGGTTTTTTGGGATTAACTGGTTACTACCGGAGATTCATCAAAGGCTATGGAGTGATTAGCAAACCCCTGACTGTACTGTTGAAAAATGAAGGTTTTGCATGGAACCATGGAGCTCAAATGGCCTTTGAAGATTTGAAAAGAGTTATGACCACAGCTCCAGTGTTGAGCATGCCTAATTTCGAACTTCCCTTTGTCATTGAGACTGATGCGTGTGGGATAGGCATTGGAGTAGTGCTGATGCAGGAGGGACATCCCATAGCCTTTCTTAGCAAGGCCTTATCAGCTCAGAATCTGGGGCTATCAGTTTATGAAAAGGAGCTTTTTGCCTTAGTGTTAGCTGTAACCAAGTGGAGGCACTATCTGGTGGGTCATCATTTCATTATTAGGACGGATCACCAGGCTCTCAAACACCTGCTAGAGCAAAGGCTTACTCATCCACTCCAGCACAAATGGCTTACTAAGCTACTGGGGTTGGATTACGAAATACAATATAAAAGGGGTGCAGACAATGGGGTAGCAGATACCCTTTCCAGGAGAAGGATTGAGGGATGCACTGTTGACGGTGGAGGAGCAGGGCATCAGGCCTGTGCTATAACCACAGTTTAGCCTAGCTAGATGCAGCAAGTGTTGGAAAGTTACATGGGAGATGCAGAGGCTCAACAGAAGTTATCTGAGCTGTTGCTGGACCCCCATGCAGATCCAGACTATCAGTTAGAGAATGGGGTCCTTAAGTTCAAAGGGAAGCTATATATAGGATCTGCTAACAACATTAGGACCACCTTGATCAGAGCACTGCATGACTCAGCCATTGGGGGACACTCAGGTCAGAGGGGATGTTTATATAGAGTGCAGGCCTTATTTTACTGGCCTGGAATCCGAAGGGATGTCCTCCAGTACGTGAGGTCTTGTGATGTATGTCAGAGGAACAAACATGAAAATGTCTCTTATCCTGGATTGCTGCAACCAATCCCTGTCCCTCAGCAGGCTTGGTCACACCTTACTATGGATTTTATTGAGCAGCTACCCCCATCTCATGGGTTTGATACCATTTTGGTGGTGGTGGATAGGTTAACCAAGTTCAGCCACTTCATTAGACTTACTCACCCTTTTTCTGCACAACAGGTAGCTCAGCTTTTCCTTGACAATATATACAAGCTGCATGGACTCCCTGAGACCATTATAACAGACAGGGACAGGATCTTCCTTAGCAAATTTTGGCAAGAACTATTTAGTATGGTCGGGGTAAATCTGCACTACAGGTCGTCATACCATCCTCAGTCAGATGGTCAAAGTGAGAGGGTCAATCAATGCCTGGAAAATTACCTTAGGTGTATGTGCAGTGAGCACCCTTCTCACTGGAGTAGTTGGCTTCATACAGCTGAGTTATGGTATAACACTAACTTTCACACTAGTTTGCGAGTGACACCATTCGAAGCATTATATGGATATAAACCAAATCACCTTCCCTTGGGACCTTTTCATGATGTCCTTGTGCCTGCTGCAAGTAACATGGTACAGTATAGGCTCCAAATTCTATCTCTCATCAAGGAAAACCTGGCTACTACCCAGAATCGCATGAAACTGTTTGCTGACAAGCATAGGTCTGAACGTGTATTCCAAGTGGGGGATTGGGTATTCCTCAAACTGCAGCCTTACAGGCAGCAATCAGTGGCTTTGCGGAAGAATTTGAAGTTGGCTGCCAAATATTTTGGACCATTCCAGATCCTTGCGAGAGTGGGGGAAGTAGCCTACAGGCTCAGGTTACCGGAGGGAGCTAGAGTTCATCCAGTGTTCCACGTTTCTATACTTAAAAGGAAAGTGGGAATTACACAGCAGGTGGAGTCCATTTTGCCAGAAGTGGATGCCTCAGACCAGTGCTTACTGAAACCTGAGAAGGTTCTTCAGAGGCGTGTTATCATGCGAACTGCCAAACCAATCATCCAATATCTGGTGAAGTGGAACAACCTACCAGAATCTGAGGCATCGTGGGAGGACAAGAGCTTCATCGACAAACAATTTCCAGAGTTTCAAGCTTGAGGACAAGCTTTGCTTAAGGGGGGAGATTGTCAGGAATAAGAAATTAAAAGGGATTGTCGTTTAAGGCAAAGGGTTACGCGTTTAGGAACTAAGCAATAATACTACGTCGTTCTACTAACAAAGGCGGTGTTTGTAACATAGGCAGAGTTAGTTGGGGGCCAATTACATAAATAGCCTTCCAATAACAGAAATATGGTTATGACTTCAGTAAACAAGATTTCTGTTGCTCTCTTTCTCTCTCTTGTCTGTTAACTCTTTCCCTTTTTCTTCTCTTCTTTCCTGATGGGGTATAATTTGTTAGTAATTTTATTATTAATTTTCCCTTCTATCCCTGACAAATATTGTGTTAATTGCTGGTATTTACTCACATTTGGTATTTGGAATCAATTTCAGGGGTGAAGCAGAAATATTACCAAAGGGAGGGACTTTCTAGAGCATATTACTAAGGGTCAATTCAGCAGGGCCTAGCATTGGTAATTCATCTTCTCAATTTCGGTGGGGGCCCATGGAAAAGACCACTAGTCATTTGGCCAAAAGCAGACAACGTACAAAGCCTAAGAAAACTAAGAAGAAATGCGGCAGCTTGTGACCAATTGGTGGGGACCACTGGATATCTTTCTTTTGGTTTTAAATAGGGAACAAACGTACAGAAGGAGGACGGCTTTTACCTCTAGTTTTTAGTCTTTTAGTTTAGTTTTAGTTTTCTTTCTTTTTGACTGGCCTCTGACACACGCCAGGTGTTCGACATTATTTCCCAACGGGAAAAACACCTTTTATCCTTTGCTTTCTAGTAGAAATCGCAATGTTTTTGCAATCCATTCATTCGTGTGGTGATTTAATTATGCGGTGTGGCTAAGCCTTTCATCTAGTCGAGGGTCAACTCGACGGCGCAGTTCCGAAAATCTGTGAGATCTAATTAGTTTTCACGCGTTCCTTAATTTATTAATATTTGCACGTTGTCTGCTTGTATTCTTATGGGATTATTTTATTAATTGGATGTCAAGGGCCCGATGTTCAATGTGATTTATTAATCTCGTGCCAATTTAGTCAATTAAATCCGTAATTGTTTGATTGATTAATATTAGTGGCAACTGGTGTGTTTACACATTAGGGGAACGTGCGATCTAATTTAAATAACCCTCGTAGCATGTTATTGATTAGAGTTAGGTTTTTCTAGTTATTAATGCAATTGAAAAATTAATTCCTATGATCGTACCTAGGAGTATTTGCTGATTAGGGGTAATCAACGGTCGTACCTTGGTTATCAATAATTTAAGGAAAAATTGGTTGTCTGACTATAACTAGCCTATTAAGACATTAAGTGAACCTCTTTTGCATCAATAATCGGATGATTGGACTGTGCCTGAATAGTTATATCTGACAGGTGCCGAACCTGTGCAATAATAAATACCTGCTCAAATAAAATACAAATTCTGTATGTAGCGGTAAGCAGGGTCGAATCCACAAGGACTGGGGATAATTTAATTTCTTCTCAAGTTCCAGATATGGGGGGGTTTTTGAAAATGAGAGTAACTAAATTACTTGGAATGAATTAAAATAAAATAAAATAACTACAACTCAAATAACTAATTATCACAATAAAAGTAATAATGGACGAACTCTAGCCAAGAGACAACTTCAGAGATGGTTCACTTAATTCGATCACAGATGCAAGGATTATTCCAATTACTATCTGATAAATTAGTTATAGTTGTCATACACGCGATAAACAACCAACTCTTCCTCAATTTGTCGATAGCCAAGGTACGACCGTTGACTATTTCTCTAATCAGGAAATAACCCTAGGTACGACCATAGAAGTTCAATTCCCTAATTGCATGAATAATTAGAAGAGCCTAATTCTAACCAATCAACACGCTACGAGGGTCTCTTTAAGTTAGCCTGTCTATCCCCCTGACACGAACCCAATCATGCCAGTTGCCACCAGTTTAGAATAATTAAACAATTACGGATTTAACTATCCTAATTGGCTTCATGTTATTGAATTAATCTAGAATCCGGGCCCTGGATAATCGAATAATAAAACAACCATATGAACATAAAGCAGAAGATAGACAAATACCAGTGAATAATGGAAATAAATAAAAACTAATTCAATCTCACAAATTTAGTAGAACCAAATCCTCCGTTGTTCTTGACTAGACAAATTTAGCCACGCCTCATAAGAAAATCTTCAAGTAATTCCAATGAGGTCCAGGCCATCAAAAGAGCCAAGGAAGAAACAAAACTAAACTATCCTAAAAACTATTGATCCCTCATCTCTCCTACGTTTCTCCCTTTTTAAAGCCAAAAGGAAGTCTAATGCTATCTCTAGTGGTCCCCACACCAAATTCAAAGTCTTGTACGTTTCTTTTCCTAGAGTCCAAATGACTCATGCTTCTTATCCGTGGTCCCCGCACATGTGGACAAAACCTCCAAAATACTTCTTGCTCCAAGTCTCTTACGTAGCTTTCTTTGAAAAGCCCACATGACTAAATGCCTTGCACTAGCTTGTGGTCCCCACCAATTCAAGAGTCCAAGGTCCTTAGAAGTCTCCATTTTCCCATAAAAGTCCCTCCTTTTTGGTAATTTTCTGCTTTGTTCCTGAAATTAAACCCCAATACCAAATATAAGTAAATATTAATAATTAAAACAATATTTGGCAAGAATAAAAGGGGAAATTAACAATAAAATTACTAACAATTAACACCCTATCAATTCCCCCCGCACCTAAATCATGCTTGCCCTCAAGCATGGGAACAACAATTGAACACCAAAATTTGACCATGACTGTTACTCCAACTACCATATTGCCAAGACACCAAGAAAATCATATATCAAGCGACACAGGTCAAGATCCAAAAAATCACCCCGGTTAGCATCTGAACTACCAACTCCTCCAATTTAAAGCAAACTAATCTAAGAAAAAGGAATGGTTGCTCACATTTATCAGCAAATGGTCCAACTATTAACCAAAATCTCGACATTAAGATCACAAACCGGCAAGCTGACTTATTCACATACTAATACAATCTTTATTTTTTTTCTTTTTTCTTTTTGTTTTGTTTTGTTTTTTTTTTTTTTTTTTTTTTGAGGAACAAAAGACTTAGTCTATAGCCCTTAGAGCCTTTTGACGCGAACTCCAACATTTGATAGATGGAGGAGCCCGGTTACTCAGCTCCAATCGCTACAGGACCACGCACTCATAGCAACTACTACCTTTTGACGCGAAAATCGACACTTTTAGGTGAAGATCCCCGGTTACTCAGTAGTAACTACTAGCAAAGTACAGTCAACTCTTATTTACAACCATACAGTACAATAACTAAAAATAACACAAAAATAACAGCAGCCAGCCTCAAATTTCCAAATATGGAGAACTAAAATTAATAATTGGACCAATTCACATGAAAAATGCTAACAATCATTCCCCATGCTTAGAAAAGTTAACCAAAAATAGGAAAAGTTAAGCAATTATTGATATTCACCAAAGAGATATTCCTGAACTCAATCACATCAACTTGATACCTTTTTATTAATAAACTTGGCAATAGCAGAATTAGAGACAACAATCCGGTATCAAAACTTGGTATCCATATGAAGACTGACCACTAGAAAAAAGAAAAGAAAATAAACGAAAAAGAGATGAATATCAAACTTAAAACAAAGGAAAAACCTTTAGAAACTAAAAATAAAATACTAGCACCCCAACTAATCTCCCCCCCACACCTAAATGACACATTGCCCTCAATGTGATAATGTAAAAGCAGAAGGAATGAGAGGGACGACGGTACTTCCCTGAAATCATCAAAATAGGGACGGGGTCACAGCGGCGGTTGAGGTGGAAATTGAGGTGCAAGACCCGTATGGTACATAAACACTCCAACAATGATGTGGGTCGAGGGGTCCTAGACAATTCAATAACAACTACAGCCACCAATAAGGACAATAAGCAAGTCAATATCCACTAATGTGTCCCACTTAACAATCCGACCAACAATAGAAACTGGTGTCCCAGCAAATGTATTAAACTAGTAAAGCAGAAGTCGCACCCAAGGGTAAGGCAACAATCAAGTGAGTAAACAATATTATCCCGCAACTGGACAATTAAATGCAAAATGCGTCCACCCAAGTACTCGACAAATGTCCCACCGGTCAATTTCTCCCAACAATAGCAAATTGTTCCCAACAAGTCAATGAAAATCAACCAATGGCAATAACCAAACAAGGGACACAGGTGCCGCGAGAGTCAATAGACAAACCCAACAGTTATTCTACTAACGGCACAACAGAAATTCCATGCAAAGTAGCACTTCGTCACAGCCCAAAATATTCCAACATATCACGTCAATGGACTCAATACAGAAATCAGCAAAATAGGACTCAAGTGATACCAAAAATGACCCCAACAAAGCAGTGAATTCAACCAATTCGAGCAAGTGAAACTCAACAAATGTCATCAATCGGACAGTCAACTACCCACATCAAACGCTCAAAAGTAGCACTTGAGCCACGGAACTAGCAATTCCAGCAGTAACCAAATAGAAATTGAGAATTAATAATTTTAAGTAACACTGCAACCAGTACCACTGGTGCTCAGACAGGAAAGTATTAAATCAACGGCAGCAACTCAACCACAAGAAATGAACCTTCAAAATAAGTAAGTGACTTCAAATAGAAGCCACAATTATAGGCAAAAGATCTCAACCAGTACCACTGGTGAGTCACAGGGAAAAGTAATCAAGCGGCCAATAATTCAATAAATAACAGAAGATACCCCCACTATGGCAGCAATTAAACTCAATTCTGTCCAAAAAACACCCCCAGAATATGCCTAAATCACCCCTGCTATTAGCCATAAAGAAACTCAAACACAGGGTGGACTGGAACGACTCAACCAAAAACGCCTACTAGGCACAACTCACTTAATTAGGCAATCCAGAACACAGGATTATCAGATGTTAAACAACTACCATCACCAGTACCACTGGTGAGTGCATAGGGAGAAATTAAAGCGAATAACCAATCCAGTGAACAAAATAGATTCGAACACCCAAACAGCGCCAAAAATGAGCGAAAATTAAAGCCAGAAGCAATGGTCAACTCACCCCCAAAGTACCCCCAAATTTCGCAGCAGTTTGACTCAATTGTACCCAAAATTAACCCCAGAAAATTCCCAAATTACTTCCTGGTTTCAGCCATCACAAAACCCCCGAAAAATGTGCAAAATCTAGCAATTGATGAACCAGGAAGACACTAATCAAAGAGGAAAATACAATACCTCCACCTGTCAATTTGGACAGGTGGGAATGGCTCGAGTAGCGGAGCAGCAACAGTGAAGGGGTTGGGGTAGAGTGGCGCGAGCTGGTGATGGACCTCGAGGTAGAGAGAGAGAGGGAAGAGCTGACGGCGGCCGCGAGGTGGAGTTTCGCGAGCTGGTCTAGTTGTTGGCGAGGTTGACTGCTGGCGGAGGTGATGGCGGCATGGATTGAATGGCTGGTGGTGGCGCGTGAGCTCAGGAGCTGCGCGCCAGGGAGATGGAGCCGCGGGCAGCGGCGAGGTGGTGGAAAGAGGGGATGTGGCGGCAGGCGGCGAGCCTGTGACGCGGCTGATGCCGCGCGGCGCTGGCTGCAGGCGGCGCGCGCTGGTGGGCTGTGGTTGTGCTGATGCGGTGGTGGAGCTGTGAGGGAGATGGCGGGCCAGGTGCTGGTGAGTGGACTGCGTGCGCGATTGGAGGAGAGGGCGCGGCGCTCGGCTGGCGGTGGTGGACGGCCGAGGCGGGCTGGAGTCGCGGCGTACGAGGTAGAGAAGGGAGGCAGCGCCGTGAAAGAAAAAGAAGAAAAAGAGGGAAACACAGGGGAACGGCGGAGAAGAAGAAGAAAAGGAAAGGAAGAAAGAAAAGAAAGAAGAAAGAAAAAGAAAAATTTTTTTTTTTTTTTTTTTTTTACAAAAAACCCAGTCTTAGGCGTGGGCACGCCTAACCGCTATGGAGTCCGCAGATCTTGAGCGAAAATTTTTTCCATCAGGCGTGACCATCTGGCGTGGGCACGTCTAACTGCTATAGAGTCCGCAGATCCTGAACGAAAATTCCTTTCCATCAGGCGTGACCACCTGGCGTGGGCACGTCTAACTGCTATAGAGTCCGCAGATCCTGCCACCAAATATCAAACTATTAATTGACACTAATACTTAACTAAAACTAAAAACAAAATGTATGAAAATTGAAACAAATAGTCTTGGGTTGCCTCCCAAGCAGCGCCTTTCTTTAATGTCTTCGGCTAGACATTATCCTATTTATTTATGGAGGATAAAATCGTGTAGCTCGCTTCAGTGCTTCATCTTCTATGTAATCCTGATAGCCCTCGTAAATGGAGTAATTCTTGACCACCCGAGCTACGGTCTTCCATGGATTAGTAGATGGCGCCAAACAAACAAGTGATGATCTTAAATCTTCACCCACTCCTCCATCACGAGCACTTATTGGTTCGAAATATTTTGCCATCATGACTCTTAACTTATTCCTGGCATGAAATTCAAAATCGTCTGGTATAATAAAATCAATCTCACTAACAGGAATTAAAGAATAAGAGTCAGGAAAATATTGATCAAGGAATGGAGGAGATGTCACCGCATTTGGAGATTGTTCACTGGATTCATTCACTTGAACCATTTGATGTTGGGGTCTCAATTTTTGCTCTTCAACTTTCTTTTCAACTGCATCTTTAGATTCTTCTTTTTGAGACTCTTGTAGTACCATGTCATTTGTCAGAATAATTGCACTCTCATCTTCCTCATGGTCGATAATAGTCGGTGAGGGCAATTCTTCATAAACTGGAGAAATCAATTTGCTCGTTTTAAATGCCCATTCACGCCTTGCTTCTTTCATCTCTTCACTCATCCTTTGTGTCTCCTGCTGAATTCGAGATACATTAGCAGCTAGTAATTCTATCATCTCTTCAAGAGACATACCTGACACGGATGATGGTTCTTGAGACTCATACTGCTGAAAATTCATTGGCTGCTGAAAATTCATTGGCCCTGTTGTATAATCATAACTGGAGTTATCCCACCATTCTTGATCATACCCGTTTGGATTAGAGTTATACCACGTTCGAGACCAGGGTGAAAAATCTCCATAATTATTGATTGGGACATTCAGATTATCTTGATATTCGGGGCACATACCGGTTGAATGATCCCTGGCATAACAAATTTTACAGGTTGCAGCAGCCATTCTTTCTCTAACAGAGTTTAGTGCCTCTGCATATGCAGACCTCTCAAAAAAACTAGCCTCATTGCCTTCCCCGGAAATAAAATCCAGTATATCACCAAAATACGGAGTGTTAGAAGCCATCAAAAAAATAAGAGAAAACTAAATTAAAAATGAAAACAAGGTGAACTCAAAGAGAAACAAATTAATCTGACACCAGTCCCCGGCAGCGGCGCCAAAAATTGACAGGCGTCAAACCTGTGCAATAATAAATACCTGCTTAAATAAAATACAAATTCTGTATATAGCGGTAAGCAGGGTCGAATCCACAGGGATTGGGGATAATTTAATTTCTTCTCAAGTTCCAGATATGGGGGGTTTTGAAAATGAGAATAACTAAATTACTTGGAATAAATTAAAATAAAATAAAATAACTACAACTCAAATAACTAATTATCACAATAAAAATAATAATGGACGAACTCTAGCCAAGAGACAACTTCGGAGATGGTTCACTTAATTCGATCACAGATGCAAGGATTATTCCAGTTACTATCTGATAAATTAGTTATAGTTGTCATACACGCGATAAACAACCAACTCTTCCTCAATTTGTCGATAGCCAAGGTACGACCGTTGACTATTTCTCTAATCAGGAAATAACCCTAGGTACGACCATAGAAGTTCAATTCCCTAATTGCATGAATAATTAGAAGAGCCTAATTCTAACCAATCAACACGCTACGAGGGTCTCTTTAAGTTAGCCTGTCTATCCCCCTGACACGAACCCAATCATGCCAGTTGCCACCAGTTTAGAATAATTAAACAATTACGGATTTAACTATCCTAATTGGCTTCATGTTATTGAATTAATCTAGAATCCGGGCCCTGGATAATCGAATAATAAAACAACCATATGAACATAAAGCAGAAGATAAACAAATACCAGTGAATAATGGAAATAAATAAAAACTAATTCAATCTCACAAATTTAGTAGAACCAAATCCTCCGTTGTTCTTGACTAGACAAATTTAGCCACGCCTCATAAGAAAATCTTCAAGTAATTCCAATGAGGTCCAGGCCATCAAAAGAGCCAAGGAAGAAACAAAACTAAACTATCCTAAAAACTATTGATCCCTCATCTCTCCTACGTTTCTCCCTTTTTAAAGCCAAAAGGAAGTCTAATGCTATCTCTAGTGGTCCCCACACCAAATTCAAAGTCTTGTACGTTTCTTTTCCTAGAGTCCAAATGACTCATGCTTCTTATCCGTGGTCCCCGCACATGTGGACAAAACCTCCAAAATACTTCTTGCTCCAAGTCTCTTACGTAGCTTTCTTTGAAAAGCCCACATGACTAAATGCCTTGCACTAGCTTGTGGTCCCCACCAATTCAAGAGTCCAAGGTCCTTAGAAGTCTCCATTTTCCCATAAAAGTCCCTCCTTTTTGGTAATTTTCTGCTTTGTTCCTGAAATTAAACCCCAATACCAAATATAAGTAAATATTAATAATTAAAACAATATTTGGCAAGAAAAAAAGGGGAAATTAACAATAAAATTACTAACAATTAACACCCTATCAATATCCTTGGCTAGAATTTATATATTCTTGATTTAATTCCTTTTCATAATCGTGCTAGTTAATTATTTATTTTTAGCTGAGTTGTTTAATTGTTTTTGAGTTTCACTCTGGTGAAATCCCCCCTTACCTATCGGAATTTTAAAGAGACAAATATCTCCAGTCCCTGAGGAGACGACCCTACTTGCCACTGTCTACTAATTAGTAATTATTGTCAACTAATTAATTCTGGTATATCGGATTAAGCAAACTCTTCGGGAACAGGATGAATCAAGTAACCCATTGCACACCTATAGTCCCTGCTCCAGTACTTAGGATTAATTATTGACTGCTTTTAGTGGTAGTTAGGATTTTATTAATATTATTGCACAGGTTCGGCACCTGTCAATTTTTAGCAATTGAACACCAAAATTTTGACAATGGCTATCGCTCTAACTACCGTATTGCCAAGATACCCAGAAAAACATATATCACGCATCACAGTTAAGATCCAAGAAAGACCACCCCGGTTAGCTTCCCAACCACCAACTCCTCCAATTTAAAGCAAACTAATCTAAGAAAAAGGAATGGTTGCTCACATTTATCAGCAAATGGTCCAACTATTAACCAAAATCTCGACATTGAGATCACAAACTGGCAAGCTGACTTATTCACATACTAACACAATCTTTATTTTATTATTTTTTTCTTTTTGTTTTTTTTTTGTTTCTTTTTCTCTTTTTTTTTTTAAATAACAAAAGACTTAGTCTATAGCCCTTAGAGCCTTTTGACGCGAACTCCAACATTTGATAGATGGAGGAGCCCGGTTACTCAGCTCCAATCGCTACAGGACCACGCACTCATAGCAACTACTACCTTTTGACGCGAAAATCGACACTTTTAGGTGAAGATCCCCGGTTACTCAGTAGTAACTACTAGCAAAGTACAGTCAACTCTTATTTACAACCATACAGTACAATAACTAAAAATAACACAAAAATAACAGCAGCCAGCCTCAAATTTCCAAATATGGAGAACTAAAATTAATAATTGGACCAATTCACATGAAAAATGCTAACAATCATTCCCCATGCTTAGAAAAGTTAACCAAAAATAGGAAAAGTTAAGCAATTATTGATATTCACCAAAGAGATATTCCTGAACTCAATCACATCAACTTGATACCTTTTTATTAATAAACTTGGCAATAGCAGAATTAGAGACAACAATCCGGTATCAAAACTTGGTATCCATATGAAGACTGACCACTAGAAAAAAGAAAAGAAAATAAACGAAAAAGAGATGAATATCAAACTTAAAACAAAGGAAAAACCTTTAGAAACTAAAAATAAAATACTAGCACCCCAACTAATCTCCCCCCCACACCTAAATGACACATTGCCCTCAATGTGATAATGTAAAAGCAGAAGGAATGAGAGGGACGACGGTACTTCCCTGAAATCATCAAAATAGGGACGGGGTCACAGCGGCGGTTGAGGTGGAAATTGAGGTGCAAGACCCGTATGGTACATAAACACTCCAACAATGATGTGGGTCGAGGGGTCCTAGACAATTCAATAACAACTACAGCCACCAATAAGGACAATAAGCAAGTCAATATCCACTAATGTGTCCCACTTAACAATCCGACCAACAATAGAAACTGGTGTCCCAGCAAATGTATTAAACTAGTAAAGCAGAAGTCGCACCCAAGGGTAAGGCAACAATCAAGTGAGTAAACAATATTATCCCGCAACTGGACAATTAAATGCAAAATGCGTCCACCCAAGTACTCGACAAATGTCCCACCGGTCAATTTCTCCCAACAATAGCAAATTGTTCCCAACAAGTCAATGAAAATCAACCAATGGCAATAACCAAACAAGGGACACAGGTGCCGCGAGAGTCAATAGACAAACCCAACAGTTATTCTACTAACGGCACAACAGAAATTCCATGCAAAGTAGCACTTCGTCACAGCCCAAAATATTCCAACATATCACGTCAATGGACTCAATACAGAAATCAGCAAAATAGGACTCAAGTGATACCAAAAATGACCCCAACAAAGCAGTGAATTCAACCAATTCGAGCAAGTGAAACTCAACAAATGTCATCAATCGGACAGTCAACTACCCACATCAAACGCTCAAAAGTAGCACTTGAGCCACGGAACTAGCAATTCCAGCAGTAACCAAATAGAAATTGAGAATTAATAATTTTAAGTAACACTGCAACCAGTACCACTGGTGCTCAGACAGGAAAGTATTAAATCAACGGCAGCAACTCAACCACAAGAAATGAACCTTCAAAATAAGTAAGTGACTTCAAATAGAAGCCACAATTATAGGCAAAAGATCTCAACCAGTACCACTGGTGAGTCACAGGGAAAAGTAATCAAGCGGCCAATAATTCAATAAATAACAGAAGATACCCCCACTATGGCAGCAATTAAACTCAATTCTGTCCAAAAAACACCCCCAGAATATGCCTAAATCACCCCTGCTATTAGCCATAAAGAAACTCAAACACAGGGTGGACTGGAACGACTCAACCAAAAACGCCTACTAGGCACAACTCACTTAATTAGGCAATCCAGAACACAGGATTATCAGATGTTAAACAACTACCATCACCAGTACCACTGGTGAGTGCATAGGGAGAAATTAAAGCGAATAACCAATCCAGTGAACAAAATAGATTCGAACACCCAAACAGCGCCAAAAATGAGCGAAAATTAAAGCCAGAAGCAATGGTCAACTCACCCCCAAAGTACCCCCAAATTTCGCAGCAGTTTGACTCAATTGTACCCAAAATTAACCCCAGAAAATTCCCAAATTACTTCCTGGTTTCAGCCATCACAAAACCCCCGAAAAATGTGCAAAATCTAGCAATTGATGAACCAGGAAGACACTAATCAAAGAGGAAAATACAATACCTCCACCTGTCAATTTGGACAGGTGGGAATGGCTCGAGTAGCGGAGCAGCAACAGTGAAGGGGTTGGGGTAGAGTGGCGCGAGCTGGTGATGGACCTCGAGGTAGAGAGAGAGAGGGAAGAGCTGACGGCGGCCGCGAGGTGGAGTTTCGCGAGCTGGTCTAGTTGTTGGCGAGGTTGACTGCTGGCGGAGGTGATGGCGGCATGGATTGAATGGCTGGTGGTGGCGCGTGAGCTCAGGAGCTGCGCGCCAGGGAGATGGAGCCGCGGGCAGCGGCGAGGTGGTGGAAAGAGGGGATGTGGCGGCAGGCGGCGAGCCTGTGACGCGGCTGATGCCGCGCGGCGCTGGCTGCAGGCGGCGCGCGCTGGTGGGCTGTGGTTGTGCTGATGCGGTGGTGGAGCTGTGAGGGAGATGGCGGGCCAGGTGCTGGTGAGTGGACTGCGTGCGCGATTGGAGGAGAGGGCGCGGCGCTCGGCTGGCGGTGGTGGACGGCCGAGGCGGGCTGGAGTCGCGGCGTACGAGGTAGAGAAGGGAGGCAGCGCCGTGAAAGAAAAAGAAGAAAAAGAGGGAAACACAGGGGAACGGCGGAGAAGAAGAAGAAAAGGAAAGGAAGAAAGAAAAAGAAGAAAGAAAGAAAGAAGAAATTTTTTTTTTTTTTTTTTTTTTTACAAGAAACCCAGTCTTAGGCGTGGGCACGCCTAACCGCTATGGAGTCCGCAGATCTTGAGCGAAAATTTTTTCCATCAGGCGTGACCATCTGGCGTGGGCACGTCTAACTGCTATAGAGTCCGCAGATCCTGAACGAAAATTCCTTTCCATCAGGCGTGACCACCTGGCGTGGGCACGTCTAACTGCTATAGAGTCCGCAGATCCTGCCACCAAATATCAAACTATTAATTGACACTAATACTTAACTAAAACTAAAAACAAAATGTATGAAAATTGAAACAAATAGTCTTGGGTTGCCTCCCAAGCAGCGCCTTTCTTTAATGTCTTCGGCTAGACATTATCCTATTTATTTATGGAGGATAAAATCGTGTAGCTCGCTTCAGTGCTTCATCTTCTATGTAATCCTGATAGCCCTCGTAAATGGAGTAATTCTTGACCACCCGAGCTACGGTCTTCCATGGATTAGTAGATGGCGCCAAACAAACAAGTGATGATCTTAAATCTTCACCCACTCCTCCATCACGAGCACTTATTGGTTCGAAATATTTTGCCATCATGACTCTTAACTTATTCCTGGCATGAAATTCAAAATCGTCTGGTATAATAAAATCAATCTCACTAACAGGAATTAAAGAATAAGAGTCAGGAAAATATTGATCAAGGAATGGAGGAGATGTCACCGCATTTGGAGATTGTTCACTGGATTCATTCACTTGAACCATTTGATGTTGGGGTCTCAATTTTTGCTCTTCAACTTTCTTTTCAACTGCATCTTTAGATTCTTCTTTTTGAGACTCTTGTAGTACCATGTCATTTGTCAGAATAATTGCACTCTCATCTTCCTCATGGTCGATAATAGTCGGTGAGGGCAATTCTTCATAAACTGGAGAAATCAATTTGCTCGTTTTAAATGCCCATTCACGCCTTGCTTCTTTCATCTCTTCACTCATCCTTTGTGTCTCCTGCTGAATTCGAGATACATTAGCAGCTAGTAATTCTATCATCTCTTCAAGAGACATACCTGACACGGATGATGGTTCTTGAGACTCATACTGCTGAAAATTCATTGGCTGCTGAAAATTCATTGGCCCTGTTGTATAATCATAACTGGAGTTATCCCACCATTCTTGATCATACCCGTTTGGATTAGAGTTATACCACGTTCGAGACCAGGGTGAAAAATCTCCATAATTATTGATTGGGACATTCAGATTATCTTGATATTCGGGGCACATACCGGTTGAATGATCCCTGGCATAACAAATTTTACAGGTTGCAGCAGCCATTCTTTCTCTAACAGAGTTTAGTGCCTCTGCATATGCAGACCTCTCAAAAAAACTAGCCTCATTGCCTTCCCCGGAAATAAAATCCAGTATATCACCAAAATACGGAGTGTTAGAAGCCATCAAAAAAATAAGAGAAAACTAAATTAAAAATGAAAACAAGGTGAACTCAAAGAGAAACAAATTAATCTGACACCAGTCCCCGGCAGCGGCGCCAAAAATTGACAGGCGTCAAACCTGTGCAATAATAAATACCTGCTTAAATAAAATACAAATTCTGTATATAGCGGTAAGCAGGGTCGAATCCACAGGGATTGGGGATAATTTAATTTCTTCTCAAGTTCCAGATATGGGGGGTTTTGAAAATGAGAATAACTAAATTACTTGGAATAAATTAAAATAAAATAAAATAACTACAACTCAAATAACTAATTATCACAATAAAAATAATAATGGACGAACTCTAGCCAAGAGACAACTTCGGAGATGGTTCACTTAATTCGATCACAGATGCAAGGATTATTCCAGTTACTATCTGATAAATTAGTTATAGTTGTCATACACGCGATAAACAACCAACTCTTCCTCAATTTGTCGATAGCCAAGGTACGACCGTTGACTATTTCTCTAATCAGGAAATAACCCTAGGTACGACCATAGAAGTTCAATTCCCTAATTGCATGAATAATTAGAAGAGCCTAATTCTAACCAATCAACACGCTACGAGGGTCTCTTTAAGTTAGCCTGTCTATCCCCCTGACACGAACCCAATCATGCCAGTTGCCACCAGTTTAGAATAATTAAACAATTACGGATTTAACTATCCTAATTGGCTTCATGTTATTGAATTAATCTAGAATCCGGGCCCTGGATAATCGAATAATAAAACAACCATATGAACATAAAGCAGAAGATAAACAAATACCAGTGAATAATGGAAATAAATAAAAACTAATTCAATCTCACAAATTTAGTAGAACCAAATCCTCCGTTGTTCTTGACTAGACAAATTTAGCCACGCCTCATAAGAAAATCTTCAAGTAATTCCAATGAGGTCCAGGCCATCAAAAGAGCCAAGGAAGAAACAAAACTAAACTATCCTAAAAACTATTGATCCCTCATCTCTCCTACGTTTCTCCCTTTTTAAAGCCAAAAGGAAGTCTAATGCTATCTCTAGTGGTCCCCACACCAAATTCAAAGTCTTGTACGTTTCTTTTCCTAGAGTCCAAATGACTCATGCTTCTTATCCGTGGTCCCCGCACATGTGGACAAAACCTCCAAAATACTTCTTGCTCCAAGTCTCTTACGTAGCTTTCTTTGAAAAGCCCACATGACTAAATGCCTTGCACTAGCTTGTGGTCCCCACCAATTCAAGAGTCCAAGGTCCTTAGAAGTCTCCATTTTCCCATAAAAGTCCCTCCTTTTTGGTAATTTTCTGCTTTGTTCCTGAAATTAAACCCCAATACCAAATATAAGTAAATATTAATAATTAAAACAATATTTGGCAAGAAAAAAAGGGGAAATTAACAATAAAATTACTAACAATTAACACCCTATCAATATCCTTGGCTAGAATTTATATATTCT
Organism: Coffea eugenioides; assembly: GCF_003713205.1. NCBI lineage: Eukaryota > Viridiplantae > Streptophyta > Magnoliopsida > Gentianales > Rubiaceae > Coffea > Coffea eugenioides. The sequence goes on from NC_040039.1 coordinate 39,556,204, forward strand.
TGATTTAATTCCTTTTCATAATCGTGCTAGTTAATTATTTATTTTTAGCTGAGTTGTTTAATTGTTTTTGAGTTTCACTCTGGTGAAATCCCCCCTTACCTATCGGAATTTTAAAGAGACAAATATCTCCAGTCCCTGAGGAGACGACCCTACTTGCCACTGTCTACTAATTAGTAATTATTGTCAACTAATTAATTCTGGTATATCGGATTAAGCAAACTCTTCGGGAACAGGATGAATCAAGTAACCCATTGCACACCTATAGTCCCTGCTCCAGTACTTAGGATTAATTATTGACTGCTTTTAGTGGTAGTTAGGATTTTATTAATATTATTGCACAGGTTCGGCACCTGTCAATTTTTGGCGCCGTTGCCGGGGACTGGCGTTACTATTTGTTTCCTTTTAAATTCATCTTTTTTGTTCTAATTTCTGATTTTCTTCTAGTGTATGCCTCGATTTCTTACAGGTGATTTGATTTTTGCCCTGAAGTAGAGAAGACCGCGTATAACGAGAAAGAAAACCAGACAGCTCAGAGAGGAGCACTCCAGTGCTACATCTCAGAGACCTGAGTCAGGAGTTGAACCAACAGATTCATTTGTGGCACTTCGAGTGACTCGGAGCAAGAAGAAATCTCCATGGCTAATGCACGAACATTAAGGGAGTTGGCTGCCCTAATTTAAATCAGTAGCCTTTGTGCATCACATTCCCAAATTTAGATAACAGCACTCCATTTGAATTAAAATCTGGCCTTATTCAACTCTTACCTTCTTTTCATGGTTTACCAGGTGAAAAGCCGTATAAACATCTGCAGGAGTTTGATGTTGTGTGCAATAGTATGAAACCCCCGAGAATCACAGAAGAGCAAATAAAAATGCGGGCATTCCCTTTCTCATTGAGAGACTCTGCGAAGGACTGGCTGTACTACCTGCCACCAGGCAGCATCACCACATGGGGCCAATTGAAGAAAAAATTTCTAGAAAAATATTTTCCTGCGTCCAAGGCTGCAAGTCTAAGGAAAGAAATTTAAGGGATCAAGCAGCACCCAGGGGAGTCACTCTATGAGTATTGGGAACGGTTCAAGAACTTGTTGCACAAGTGTCCCCAGTACCAAATAAGTGAGCAGTTGCTCATTCAGTATTTTTATGAGGGGCTCCTTTTCAGAGATAGGAGCATAATTGATGCTGCAAGTGGAGGGGCACTAGTGAACAAAACCCCTCAGGAAGCACGGGAGTTGATAGAGGGGATGGCAGAGAATTCACAATAATTCGGTACGAGAGAGGATGTCCCAATACGCAAGGTGAATGAGATAGAGACATCCTCTATCCAGCAGCAGCTAATTGAGTTGACCTCGGTTGTTAGGCAACTGGTTGTAGGGAATGCATCTCAGGCCGGGGTGTGTGGGATTTGCACTGGTATGGGTCACACTACAGACATGTGCCCAATGACTCAGGAAGAAACTGCAGAACAAGTGAACATGGCTGGTCACGCGCCCGCGCCAAGAAGGCCCTATGACCCTTACTCAAGCACTTACAACCCCGGGTGGAGAGATCACCCCAACCTCAGTTATGGAGGAAATAAGCAGGCCAGCTTTGCACCAAACAAGTAGTCTAATTTCGTGCCAAATAAGCAACCAGGGTACCAGTAGCAGTACCAATCCCGGCCACCTCCGCCCCCAAGTTTTGGTCCATCTTTGGAGGAGATGATGAAACAAATGATGGCAACCATTACGCAAAATCAGCAAATGACGGAGGCAACCATCACGCAAAATCAGCAAAGAACGGACTCCGAAATGCAGGACATAAGGAATCAAATAAATCAAATGGCCACAACAATCAACCGTTTGAATTCCCAGAACTAAGGTAAATTGCTGTCTCAGCCCGAATTAAACCCGAAGAATGTGAGCGCCATGACCTTGAGAAGTGGCAAGGAGGTCCAAGGACCTGACCCGGTAATTCCTAAGGACAAGGACGAAGATCGAATTGAAAAAGAGCTGGAAGAGAAGGGCGGTGACAATAAAAATTCAAAGGTAATTCCGGACCCACTCATGCCAGTTAGATCCAACCCACCTCCCTTTCCAAGCAGATTGAAGAAACCAAGGAAGTAGGACAAGGATAAAGAGGTCCTTGAAATCTTTCGCAAAGTGGAGATCAATATTCCTCTTCTAGATGCGATTAAGCAGGTACCCAGATACGCAAAATTTTTAAGGAACCTGTGTGTCAATCGAAGGCGATTGAAGGGAGATGAGAGAGTGATAGTGGGAGAAAATATGTCAGCGATTCTGCAACGAAAGCTTCCACCGAAATGCGGTGACCCAGGTATGTTCACTATTCCTTGTAGAATAGGCAATACCTTGATTGGAAAGGCTATGTTAGATCTAGGAGCCTCAATTAATGTGATGCCCAAGTCTATATATGCCTCGTTGAAGTTAGGACCTCTGAAAGACACTGGAATAATAATCCAACTGGCTGACAGGACCAATACATACCCTGACGGATTGATTGAGGATGTTTTAGTGAAAATTAATGAATTGGTTTTCCCTGCTGATTTTTACGTGCTTGATATGGATGATGAACACTCTCACGACCCATCACCTTTACTGTTAGGTAGACCCTTCTTGAGCACAGTTCGAACTAAAATAGATGTTAATAAGGGCACCCTATCTATGGAATTTGATGGTGAGATTGTTCATTTTAACATTTTCGAATCTATGAAGTATCCGTCAGAGTCACATGCTAGCTCTGTCTTCTCTATAAATGCGATTGACTCTGCTGTACGTGAAATTTTCGAAATTGAAGGCAGGAATGAGCTGGAAGTTGCCTTGACCAGGCACTTCGAGTCAGAGATGACTGTTGAGATAGAGTTGAGTGAAGAGCTCAAATGTGTGATTGGAGCGTTGCAGACATTGTCAACCACAAAGATAAGGTATGACCTTGCACCCGTTTTTACACCTGAACCTCACCAAAGGCTACTTCCATCTGTGGTGCAGGCGCCTGTCTTAGAGTTGAAACCGCTGTCAAAACACCTAAAGTATGCATACTTAGGTGAGGGGGAGACACTCCCAGTGATTATTTCCGCTAGTTTATCAAAAGTCCAAGAAAATAAATTGATTCGAGTTTTGAGAGAACATAAGCAGGCGATAGGATGGACTATCGCCGATATCAAGGGAATTAGCCCCGCAGTATGTACACATCGGATTCGACTCGAGGAGGGCGCTAAACCTATTCGGCAGGCTCAAAGGAGATTGAATCCTCTCATGATGGAGGTAGTGAAGAAAGAGATCCTAAAACTACTGGATGTGGGGATAATTTTTGCTATATCAGATAGTCCTTGGGTAAGTCCAGTACAGGTGGTCCCAAAGAAGGCGGGAGTGACGGTAGAGTCAAATCAGGAGAGTGAGCTCGTACCAGTCCGGAAGCCCACCGGGTGGCGGTAGTGCATAGATTATAGGAAATTGAACGCCGTCACGAAAAAGGATCACTTTTTCCTTTCTTTCATTGATCAAATGGTAGAGCGATTAGCAGGTCGAGCTTATTATTGTTTTTTAGATGGATTTTCAGGTTATTTCCAGATTGCTATCGCACCTGAGGACCAGGAGAAGACTACCTTCACGTGCCCGTTTGGAACATTCGCATACCGGAGGATGCCATTTGGGCTATGCAATGCACCTGCTACCTTCCAGCGCTGTATGGTCAGTATTTTTTCAGAATATGTTGAGAAAATTATTGAGGTTTTTATGGATGATTTCAGTGTGTATGGGGAAAGTTTTGATAACTGCCTAGATAACCTGAAATTAATTTTAATAAGGTGCATAGAAACTAATCTCGTGCTCAATTGGGAAAAATACCATTTTATGGTCGAGCACGGGATAGTTTTGTCGTCTAGGGGTATTGAAATTGATAAGACAAAAATAGATGTGATATCGACTTTACCTTATCCCGCGAGTATGCGGGAAGTGCGTTCGTTTTTGAGTCACGCAGGTTTCTACAGGAAATTCATAAAGGACTTCTCCAAGATTGGAGCGCCCCTGTTCCAACTTTTACAGAAAGAGGTACCCTTCGAGTTCGATGAGTCATGTAAGGGGGCGTTTAATAGGTTGAAGGAGTTACTGACCTCCTCACCTATTATCCAACCCCCCGATTGGAACCTACCGTTCGAGATCATGTGCGATGCCAGCGACTACGCCATGGGCGCGGTGCTAGGTCAAAGAGTGGGGAAGGCAACTCATGCTATATACTACGCCTATCAAGCCTTGAATGGAGCTCAGTTGAACTATTCGACCACCGAAAATGAGTTTTTAGCTGTAATTTTTGCTTTAGAGAAATTTCGGTCCTATTTGCTTGGTGCTAAAGTTATTATTTTCTCTGATCATGCAGCCCTGCGGTATCTGTTGACAAAAAAAGAGGCAAAACCACGACTAATAAGGTGGATACTACTGCTCCAAGAGTTCGACTTGGAGATCAGGGATAAGAAAGGGGCTGAAAATCTGGTAGCAGATCATTTAAGTCGAGTGCAAGTCGTAGAAGATAATATCCCATTGAGAGAAACTTTTTCCGATGAGCATTTATTTTCTATTAATTTGTCTTTGCCTTGGTATGCGGATATGGTTAATTTTCTAGTTACTGACAAGTTTCCTGCAGGATAGCCTAAGGCAAAAAGGGACAAATTGAGGAGTGACGCAAAGTCTTACATCTGGGATGACCCTTGCCTCTGGAAACGTGGTGCTGACCAAATCATTTGTAGATGTGTAAGTAAAAATGAATTCCAATCTATTTTAACTTATTGTCACTCTTTTGCATGTGGAGGTCACTTTGGACCAAAGAGAACTGCTCGTAAGGTTCTAGAGAGTGGATTTTATTGGCCGACCCTCTTTAAGGATGCCTACTTATTTTGTAAGTCATGTGATAAGTGTCAACGAGTAGGTAATATTTCTCGTAGAGATCAAATGACCCAAACCCCAATGATTTTTGTCGAGATTTTTGACATTTGGGATATTACTTTATGAGCCCTTTTCCTTCATCTTTTGGTTTTTTGTATATATTGCTTGCCGCGGACTATGTCTCAAAATGGGCGGAAGCAAAAGCCACCCGTACTAATGATTCCAAAGTAGTTGCAGAATTCATCAAGTCTAATATCTTTGTTCGCTTTGGGATGCCGCGAGCAATTGTAAGTGATCGGGGTACCCATTTCTGCAACAAGACGATTGCTGCACTTTTTAGGAGGTACGGTGTCTTGCACAAAGTCTCCACGTCTTACCATCCGCAAACAAACGGTCAGGCGGAAGCATCGAACACCGGAGATCAAGTCGATTTTGAAAAAAATGGTTCGACCTGATAGGAAGGACTGGAGTGTGAGACTTGAAGATGCCTTGTGGGCATATAGAACGGCGTACAAGACACCAATCGGCATGTCCCCTTACCGTTTGGTATTTGGGAAGCCATGCCACCTCCCTGTCGAGTTCGAGCATAGAGCATTTTGGGCGGTCAAGCAATGCAACATGGATATCGAAGAGGGCGGAATTCAAAGGAAGCTACAGTTACAAGAATTGGAGGAGATTCGCAATGAAGCCTACGATAATGCTGTAATTTATAAGGAGAAAAACAAGATTTTTCATGACCAGCAGGTCTCTAGGAAGACGTTCGAATGTGGGCAAAAAGTTCTACTGTACCACTCAAAATTGAAGTTATTTTCGGGTAAGCTACGTTCTCGGTGGATCGGTCCCTTTGTTGTTACTAATGTCTTTGATTATGGTGCAGTAGAGATCCAGAGTCTAAGGACGGAGAAGAAATTTGTGGTGAACGGTCATCGTCTCAAGCCATATTATGATGGGGTTCCAGTTGAACGGGTAGAAACAATGCATTTGGAGGACCCAATTTGCTTGGTTTAAGCAAATTGTGGGCTATGTCTAGCCAAAGACACTAAAGAAAGGCGTTCTTTCGGGAGGCAACCCGAATTTTGACTTTATTGTTTTTAGTTGTTCATTTCTTTCATTTTGTCGTTTCGTCGTTGGGTAGTATCAGTATCAATATTTCCTTCACTGCAATCAGGAAGTGTAATCTTGGCGTGCCCACGCGGTGTTTGGCGACCCAATCCAAAAAAAAAAAAAAAAATTCTTTTCTTTTTCTTTCTTTCCTTCTTTTCTTCTTTCTTTCTTCCTTCTTCCCCGCTGCCCTGCTTTTCCCTTTTTCCTTCTTTGCGTTCGCTTGGTCTGCCGCCGCAGCTAGCCATTTCCGCCGTTTAGTCGCACGACGCCCTGCCACCCGAGCTCCCCCTCCGGGCTCTTTCTCCGCTAAGCTGCGCGCCGCCACCTGCCGATCTGCCCCACCTGCGCTTGTCCGCCAGACTCTCGCCGCTGACCAGCCTGCGCCGCCGCCTCTCCCTCACCCGCTGTCCACGCTGCCATCAACTCCACCGGCGGTGAACTTCGTCCACAACCACCACCACAGCAGCCCCGTGCACCGCTGCCTGTCGCGCCGCCTGCGCGCCCGCCGCACTTCGGTCGCAGCCGCACCACCAACTCCCCACCAGCTCGCGCCGCCCCTGCTGTCTACCATCCTCAGCCGCACGCGCAGCCCGCGAGCACGCCGTCCGCAGTGGCTCTCCTCCACTCTGCCCAAGCGCCGCTCCTCCCTCGCAAGTCTATCGCCGCCGCTGCAGTCCGCGGCCACTGCAAACCCTTCAGTCGCGACACACGCCGCCAGCCGCCGGTGAGCCCAGCTCAAGCTGCTCACTACGCGCGGCTACACAGCTCGCGACCATCACCAGCCTTCCTCTCGTGCGCGTCACTGGCTTGTCCAAGAGAAGCTGCGCCGCCGCTGCCTTACGCGCCTCAATTGCTGGACATCACCACCTGCTTAAATTGGCAGGTGGAGGTATTGTGATTTCTTCCCCGATTAGCATTAATTCTTGGATTTTGTGTGTGGGTTTCTAGCTGGGTAAACAAAAGTGTTGATTTGGGACATTTTTTAGGGTAAATTTTGGACAAATTTTGAGGTAATTGCTGCCATATGTGGGGATATTTTCTGATATTTATTGAATTGTTGGCCGTATGCTTTAATTTTTCAGTGTGACTCACCAGTGGGACTGGTTGAGAGCTTTTGACTATCATTGCTGCTTCTATCCCCTTGCACTTCAGTTGTTGTTCGCATTTGGACCTGTGGTTGCTGAAATAGCCAATTTCTGGGGTTAATTGCTGATTTTAGTAAACTGATTTGGGTAATTGCCTGTCTATTTAGAGATAGTGATCACGGTTTTGGGTTCAATTGTGTCTACTTCATATATTTGGTGTCCAATTGTGGGTGAATCGCTGCGATTGTTGATTGAATTTGGGGGCGCCCGTGACGCTTATATTTGCTTATTGGGGGCGCCCGTGACGCTTATATTTGCCTATTGGTGGCGCCCGTGACGCTTTTCATTGCTACTCGGTTGGGTAACTGGACTTGCTTGGGTTCTAGCTCTTGAATTCCTGTATTGTGCTTTATATTGTTTTGGTTTGCCTGTTGGTCACCATGGTGAGGCCTCGATCTTCTTCTAAGTCTAGAACACCTAGGCAATCACAGCCCCCTCCACCCCAGCATTCCATTCCCGCCTCTGACCCTCGCACGATCCTTCCTCCTCTGAGAGGCGGGCTCGTCTTGGGCGACATAGAGGCGTCCATATCACTGACCCTGCACATTTTGGGGAAAATTTGCACTTCACTAAATTCGCCGACAAGCAGCGATATGCTGTTTGTTGTGAGCGACAAATCACTCCTTGCCGATATCGGGACGCCGCCACCTTGGGCCTTCTAAATATTAGCGTCCCCTTCCACGATTTGATTGAGGCCATCGGGTGGCGCCCCTATTCTCGTATCACTGACCTCCCGGATTTTGTCGAGTTGGTTAGGGAGTTTTATGCCACGTTTGAGTTTGACCTCCCCACGAGTTACACAGTTTCCACTCCTAATGTCATTCGTTTCCGTTTAATGGGTCGGGAGTTCCACCATTCCATAACTGATTTCAATTTGGCATTTGGCTTTATTGATCCGGCCTATGCCGAGTCCCGTGAGTATGCCGAGAGTGCCTGTGATTACGTCCAGCCCTTTTTCTCCCGCTACCGCTACATTTGGGATGAGATGTCGGTCGATAGGGATAACTATGGCCCTCGTCTCTCTAAGGGTTCTTATCTTAAGGACCCGGGGTCTCGCTATATCCACCGTTTTTTGGCTTTCAATTTCTCGGGTAGGCGAGATAGCTCGGGCGTTTTGTCTAAGCCAGAGTTTTTCTTTATATGGTGCATGCATAATAACATTAAAGTTAACTTGGGGTGCTGGCTCGCTTCTCAATTCAAATCAGTTTTACCCAAAAAGAAGCGCCCCTTAATTCTTGGGTCGTATATCACCCATTTGGCTGTTAACTTGCACTTGCTTGATCTCTCTAATCATGATTTGCATGTCGCCTGTCAAATGGAGCCTTTAGACATCCCGTGCTTAGAGCGAATGGGTTTGGTGCGGGAGGGTGACAACGGGTGGGAGGTTGTTCCCCCGGGACCGGTTAATGCCCCTCCGAGATCCTCTTTTGCACGCCCTTCCACTTCCGACGGTGACCCCGGTCCTTCGTCTTCCGCCCAGGCCCCTCCTCACCCGACGCCCGAGGAGTGGCTTCAGATGCATAACACAGTTGAGCGACTTGAGACGCGGCAGAAACACATGGACGTTAACATTCATAATATGGCACAGAATCTAGCAGCTTTTATGCAGCAAGCCGGGTTTCCCCCCTTCTTGAATCTCGCCCCTTCTTCCTGGTTCTCTTCAGAATCAATTCAATTCTAGAAATTTACCTACAAGTCTGACAATACGCCTCAACAGTCAATGGACTAGTACTAGTAGACAACAAGTCAACAACGACAACAGGAAACTTCCGGGAAATTGCAAGGAAGGCTTTTCAAAGTGGTGATTAGATTGGTGAACCGAATTTGAGTAAAGCACAAATATCTCGCAGGCAAAGTAAATAGTTCGGTGTCGTAGCCACACTAACAAATGGGTTTAGTAGTCTAGATTGATGTCAAGTTGCTGCAAAATTACCCGTACTAGACAAATGCTTTAGTATTCTAAAATTGATCTGCAAAATTTTCTTACTTGAGCAATAAAAGACATGGACATGCCTTGAATTTTTTGCAATTAAAGTTCTGATACTCTTCTATGGTTTGTACTTCATGCGATTAAAATTTCCTCACCTCACCTACACCAAGTTCTTGGGAAAATATAAAATTTGGATGGTTAGTTTCTTAAATTTTTGTTAAATAATATATTGTAACGATTTGATATATGTAAATTAAAAAGATAATTAATAAATATGTTTATGAAACATATAAAAAATTTTTTGAAAAAAATTGGTAATCCAAACAAGACGTCTTTTGATAAATTTCTTTTGAGAAAATGACTTAGCGGTTGACAAGTCAACAACAACTAAAGGAAACTCCCAGGAAAATGGTTGCTGTATCAAATATATTGATTACTAGTTCCCATTCCCTTATCTGGTTACTACATTTTTCTGAACACAATGGAAATGAAGGCTTCTTTTGATCACCAATTCACAACTAAACTGGAAACACGAATCAATTGAATTCATGTCAGCTTTGGGATGTCCATTCATCCCAATAATGTTTATGGGATTGGACTGCAATCAAGCTGGGTACTGCAACCTTTTGGAGCGTTACCATTTCCTTTTAATGGTTGAGGACTATGGTCACAATTCACAAGAAATATTACTGAACTGTAATTATCTGAATAACACGTCTCTATTGCGACAGCAGAGAGTTCTTTACCGCTTGCCAAGCACTAGATTGTGCTGTCCGCTTTGATTTCGTAATGTGATTCCTAAAATGCAGGCCAGACGTGTCCCTTGAATCAGGAGGGGATCTAAAACTACTTGAGAACTGAACAAACAAAACCTGGATTAGGCTCAAACTAACATTATTGTTGTGGTGTGCGGAGTCCGAATTAGGTGCAAAAAGCTTGCAATCAACTATAAACTCGAAAATAATCAATCAGGGTTACTCTTTGAGTGCAAATTACTTATAGCACAATCACAACCTCATTTTCTGCCTTTTCATTCACTGCATCAGCTTGTTGATGCCTGCTTCAATTTTTTCCCATCTCGATTATTTTCTGATATTTCACAGCAGAAGTCATACCACATAACTAAGGTCGAGTATGATATCATTATTGTACCTTGAAATGGTGCAAATTTGCAGTCTAAGTAAAATTAATTAGTCAAAGAAGAAGCAGTGTCCTTTGCAAGAGGACCTACTGGTTCAGTTCTTCAAGTAAATACTTAGAAGCTGCTGTGCTAGGACATAAATGTTTCAGATGATGTTCTTGGTAGGGCCTAAGCAGTTATCTGTATTCATGCTTGTTTTACTTCAGAAGCTGCTGTGGTAATACATTATTGTTGTATTTTAATATATGTGTAATACGTTATTTATATACACAACCTTTTTTCCAAGTATTAACAAATATATGACAAATATAATAAATGTTAAACCTTGCATAAAAAGACAACCTTGTCTGTCCCAATTTCACTAACATCTATTGCACTTAGCAGAGGACTAGTAAAAAAAAAAATATCTATATATAGGGGAGAATACTTGGTCATTGATTTTGGTTAGAATAAAAATCAAGCGAAGTAGTCACAAATTTTGGCATAATACCCCAAAACAGTTTTGTTGGTAATCAAGGAATAGTCACAAAAAACTGTATCACTGCTCCAGTTACAACCAAGTAAAAAAAAAAATCATCTATAAAGGAAATTTGATGCCGGTGGACAAGGCTTCAATTAGCACTTGTTTTTGCTAAAGAATTATCAGTGGAATTAGATATATATAATTGCTTGAAATGGAAATCTGGAAAAAGCACATGTATAGAATGGTTTAAATTGATAGAGTGGAAAAACATTCTTGGAGTACAATATGACCAAAAATTTTGTCATATTACCCCAAACAGTTTTATCGATAATCAAGAAATAGTCACAAAAAACTGTATCACTGTTCCAGTTACAATCAAGTGCAGAAAAAACATCATCTATAAAGGAAATTTGGTAGCCGGCTTCAATCAGCACTTGTTTTTGCAACATCACCCCTCTTACAGCGGCAATTTTGTGGCTACCTGAGAAATATTGACAAACAACATGATATTAACGCAAGTACAATTTTTGTGGCTACCTGATTATTTTGCAGTTCTACTTCCTTCCAACTTATTGTGGCTCTCAATATGAAATTTAGAATTTAAACATTTGCAAACATATATACCCTATAACTTTATCTAGAAAGCCTCTTCAGAGAAGGGGAAAACAAGACAACTTTCAACAGCAGGAAATGCAAAAAAGAAAAGAACATAGAGATCAGCTCATTCACAGAATACATTAATAAAGACACTAAACTTAGAAATGAACTAGATTATATATCAATGATTATAAGAAAAGGGTGCAGTTAGCAATGGAAAGGTAGTCGGCAAAGGAAAGCTTGAGCCTCTCCAGAAAAAGGGGAAGATGGAGAACATTCCACAGCATAAAATGAAAAAATAAATTTATAATGACATTTGAACTCATAAATAAATAAGAGGAAAGAAAGAGAGAGAATAAAGTACTTAAATCCATTTGCCCATCGGAAAACCTCAAAACAAGAAAAGAAAATGAAAAAAAAATTATATGTAGTAAATCACGTAAATTAATTGAAGAAAGGGTGTTGGTAGTTCCGCACCGCAACATCGAAATAGCTAATATTGATTCCTACGCAATAGAAAATCGACGCTAGTGGAGAAGTAGGTCATATTTTGGGAAATTTCAAAGAAAGGGGATACTTGTTAAGACAAGGCTAGAGGTAAGGGAGGAATCACATACATGAGAACCAATCATGATTTTAATCAAATAGGTAGCCTTCAACACCAGTTCGAACTTCATCTCCATGCACTAAAACGTGGGTCAAGGGCATCTTTTGGGTAAGAATTGTCCCACTCTAATGATTCCCACCATTCTTTTTCTCCCCTGATCTCTAGAGTGCTGGGTGGAGATGGTGGTCCGTCGATGGTGGAAAGAAACCAAGACAGCCTCTTTAAATTTGGACAATTTGTTATACTAATGTACCAGATTGATTTGCAGATCATGGCTGCCTTGAAAATGTTCTTTAGTTGAGGCAGCCTAATCAGACGCAACCACCCCAATTTCGGAAGGATGACATTGGCGGTGGCTCCTTCACTTGAAGTCAATTGGATGCCTTCTCCTCCTCCTTGCCCTACTCCATTGCCATCTGCTACTATCTCCTCCAGTCCTTTCTTTAACTATTAATTCTTCAAGATTTTGAAGGCTCTGCAGCAACTGCACTGTGAATAGCTGCTTCATGTTGTGACATCTAGAAATCCACAATTCTCTAAGGGAAGAAAAGGTGCCAGCTGGAAGCAAATATGGTTCTGATTCTCCGTAAAAAAGGCCAACCAGATTTGGCAAGCTCCAGAGGCGGAGCTCTTCGAGACCACGGAGTGGACTGAAAGACGAAACTTCCAACTGATCATGTGGAGAAGTAGAGGACAATTGCCAGAGGAACTCTATTCCAACCAAATCCTTAATATCCAATCTAGATAAGTGGCTTAAATTTATAAAATTCTTAAAAACGTCTGACAAGCACCTAATGCCCATGCCCTCACAATCCTCGATTATCAGACGTTTCATATCATCTGGCAGATAGTTCGATCCTCTACCAAGCTTACACTGATGGAAATGCAGTTGTTTCTCCCGCACTTCATTAACAAAACTCGGATTCTTGGTCACGATGTCATTGATATAAACATTATTATAGTATTTTGGCCACCGAGTAATTTTATAGAAGTCCGTAAAAGACAAACATCCTTCAAAACTTTCTAACTGGTTCAACACTTCTGGATCATTAACTTGTACCCTACCATAGGATGGCAATAATAACAGTTGAAGACGGTGAAATTGGGAAAATGTCCCTTTTGGTATTATCTTTCGACTTACAATTAGACACTTATCCAAGTTAAACCTTTCGAGGTTGACCAGTGACTCCCAACCTTGAGGTAAATCCTGAATTCCAGTCCCCGATAGGTTCACTTCCCTCAATTGCTTGAGCTTTCCCAGTGGTGGCACGAATCGGAGGTATGTACAATCCTTCAAGTTAAACCTTTCGAGGTTGACCAGTGACTCACAGCCTTCAGGTAAATCCTTAATCTCATTTCCGGATAGGTCCAATTCCCTCAATTGCTTGAGCTTTCCAAGTGGCGGCACAAATCGGAGACCTCTACAATCCCTTAAAATCAAAGCAGTGAGATTCACCATGTCTGAAACACAATTAGGCAACTCTGTTATATCTCTGCACCCTTCTAGATTCAAAACTTTAAGTCCACACATGTGCTGAAAGAATGAATCCGGAATTCTTTTTATGGAAAAACGAGGAAGAAGCAAGGTTGAGAGCTTAGGACAATTTGGTGACCAGGCTGGTGGAATTTCTATTATGCTAACAAAACGTTGTGCATAGAAGGAAACTGCACGGAGATCTTGTGTCCACTCTTCTTGTTCCAGCGTTGCTTTCTGTCCTAAGCTTTTCACCAAGAATCGTGGTACATCATCTCTGCTGCTCTCTGGTTTGGAGTTTCCATGCGTGATCCTTAATGCCATATCTCTGACCAAATCATGCATCTTCACACAGTCATCCCCATCGAAATCTTTAGTTTCTTCCAGCAAGCAAACTTTTATCAGTTTGTTTAATATCGTTTGACCTTGATCAAATGCTTTTGGTCTTGAGTCCCGTTTTGACATCAGCTCTGCCCAAATAAAGAGGTCTATTAATTCCTCTCTTTTTATCTTATAATCTTCCCGATAAAGACAGCAATACAAGAAGCAATTCCTTTCATATTTATCCAGGCGATTGAAACTCCATTCCAGAATGGGAAACACATCTCGTTCCATCTCATCATGCCCTACCGAACATGCTTTCAATTGTTCCAATGCATTTCTCCACTCACAGATGTCGCTCACACCTCTCAAGCTTCCAGCCACTGTGATAATACCAAGAGGCAAACCATCACACTCTTTCACAATGAACTTGGCAATACCTTCCACATCTCCACGAAGCACTGTCTTAGGGTCGAGTGTATGTTTGAACAAATCTGAAGCTTCATTTGTAGCCAAAGTTTTAGCTTCAAATACCCTTTGACAGCTAATCCTGTTGCATAATACCCGTGATCGAGTAGTCAAGATCACTCTGCATTTGTTTGCACCAAGAGGAATTCCAATCTTTTCAAAAGAAAATTCTTGCCAAACATCATCGAGTATGAGGACAGAGTGCTTCACCAATGCCCTGGACAAAATGGCTGCCCTGCTATCCTCATCATCCTCATGTGACAGATCAAGCCTAAGGCGTTTAGCAATGTCATCTTGCAGCCTTCTGATGCTAAATTCTTGAGAGACAGTGATCCAATAAACCTTGAATTGAGTTTTATGAAGGAGATGATTATGGATGTGTTTCGCCAATGTAGTCTTACCCACACCGCCCATCCCGTAAATCCCAATGCTTGAGATGCTATCAATGACCAACCATGACCAGATTGCTTTCAAACCTCTGTCAAACTTTTCTCCAAATAATTTTGTTGTCACTCGTGGCTCACCTCTGTTCTCAAAAGCATCAAGCAAAAGCCCATCAAAATGATTACTTTGCTCGATAAGGTCTTCTACAGTTGCATCCATTTTCGCCACTCTATCCCCACTGCTAATTGCATTTTCTAGGAATCCACCCTCTTGTACACTCTTTTTCAGTGCACCAAATTCGTTTTCTACTGTTGCTACCTCCTCAAACCAAATCTCAACCTCCCTTTTCCTTTTCTTAGTACCTGATCTTTCTGCATCTGTCACTTGCGACCCGAGGTCAGATTTTCTGCCGACTAATCTTCGCAACTTGGTTTCGAGCGACCTTAGATTATCATCCAAATTGACATACCTCCTTCCTCTGTCTAATGCCAAATTCCCAAGTGCCTCCATTGTTAATTTCTAGTGAACTCCCTTACCTATCAAGTGCAAGAGAATCTCTAAGAAGTCTAGTTATCAACTAATAACGTTGTTCAATAAAGGCAGCAGAAGAATCTTGATGTTCCTTTGGAAAATTTTGAAACAGGGCATTTCCAAACTGTTTCTGCCGAAAAATTGTTACGTTTTCCGCGAACATATTTTCTTATCACATTTTTACCTTATATACATCAAATCGCTACAGTAATTTTTCTACAAAAAATCCAGAAAAATACAATCCAAACACAACCTTAGTTCGACAAATCTGAACCTAGTTAGTAAACTACACAATTAACCGTTTAATGTTGGATTCTGCGTAGTGGTATCCTAAACTTTTAATCAACGTTAAATGATGCAAAGGAATTAATACTGTATTCTTCGGATTTTCTTTTTGCATTTATTTTTTAATATGCGCATCATCAATATTAAGATGAAAAAGACTTGTTATCATATTCAACTATTTATCAAAATACAAGTTGTATAATATGATAACTTTCTTGGCTGAATGAAATCTTCATAAAGGATACATGAATTAAGGACTCATTACGTCTCATTCCACAAATGGTCCAATTAAGGACCTCATAGAATTTAGAATATACCAAACTTAGTCTGCACATTGCTTAATAAAGAAGTTCAAAACACAATATTTATGCAACTGTAAACTCATCTATGATTCTTCCCATTGGCAAAAATAAAATATTTACTACAATATCTGGAGAAATATCAATTTACTCGTATAAATTCGTCATGTACCAGGATCCAACTTTGGCAGTATTATTCAAATTCGGGTCAACTCATTCTGCCTAAGAATCAACCCAATTACAATCCTCTATTTAGATCTAAGAAATCGTAAGATCCCCTATTACTCGACGAATTTACAAACGTATAGGTACATTAGATATTACTAAAAAAGAACTTTCGAGTCTCAAGCTTTTGCCCATTACCTCCTTAATATTTCAAACGAATTTTGCTAATTGATTCCTCTATTTTTCCTATTAATGTTACTCTCTTTCATTTTGCCCTTGAAGACGTTTTTAAATTAAAAAATTTTCTCTTTCCTTTTTGGGATCTGTACATCTCAATTAATCAGGGAGAAGGGGATCTTCATGATCATTGATAATAAAATATAACATCATGGTAAGCTCTGGAACTTATCAAGCTAGTCCAAACATTTATCTTCTCTAAAGAATTGATAACAAAAAATTTTGCAACTACAATAATATCCGAAATTCTTGCCAAAAAATGTCGAGCTTGGAGAGAGGACTCCATGTGTTGAAAGAAAAGGGAAAAAAAAAGATTTTTGGGCCTCAGAAAGCTAAATATAACATGATGATTTGAGAAACAATTACAAAAATTTACAAAATCAAGATCAAGTATGATATGATTGTACCTTGAAATCAGGCCAAGTTATCTCGAAGAAGTTGAGAACAGCAAGACTCTGTTGAAAGACAAAAGTTTACATTATATTTGGATCTAGCTTTCACTACTGCTCAGAGTATGATCATTGAGTTTTGGTGGATGAATTATAATTAAATCAAGATGTTTGTGCCACTCAAAGCTATTATAACATGGTGAAATAAGAGAAAACTCCAAAGGTTATAAATTCATATGGATATGATCTCATTATACCTGAAATTGACAAGAAAACTTGAAGAAGCTAAAAGCCTTGAGACTGTGCCAAAAGTATGTATTGTGATTGTTAAGTGCTGAGGAAAGGATAGTAAAAGACTAAAAGTTTTTTTTTTTTTAATATGGAAAAAGACTAAAAGTTGAGCTAACATGAAAACCACCAATGATTTTAAGCGTTCATGACAGTGGGCCCTCGAGAAGGAAGTTCCGGGAAGGTCGAAAGAAAGGCCACTGGAATTGCAATGGTTAAATACCTCGATTATCAACCAATTTGCTTGAGGTTGGTTGGCCGCCATGTAAAGCATAAAATGCAACCCAACTGGAATGTTTTAAAAATCGGACCGTTAATTGAACCGATAAAGTGAAAGGATCGAAGTTCAATCGGTCGGACCGATTCAACTCCGGTTCAATGAATATTTTTAAAAATAATTTATATAAATATGTATATGCACAAAATATGACATGTAATGGATAATTTAACACTTTATATGATGAAAAGTTTATTATTTTCGAATAACTTGAATTTTTAAAAATAAATTTTTTAAATTATAAGTTAAAACAAATAAATTTCATCTCAATTTCAATTATATCTACCAAAAAAATCTTAAATTCAATCCAAAAAAATCACAATATTTTAAAATTATACAAAATTCACTTCTATGAGAATTTAGACATCGTGAACTTAAATTTTAATTTACGTTTTGGAATTTAAAAATTGCAATTTAAAAAAGGAAGTTTGGAGTTCGAAGGAAGTCAAGAGAATCGAAAATAGAAATGTAAATTTGATAAGAAACAAAAAATGAGATAAAAGTGAGTGGTTGTGGCATTAAATAATAAAGAAAAATAATTCTTTTTTAACTTTTTTAATTTAATGGACAAAAACAAAATTAAAAGATGGAAGAAAACATCAATAAATTAAAAATAAAGAGGTTTGATTAAAAAAGGAGTGACAAAAGAAAAGATGATAGAGAGAGAGAGAGAGAGAGAGAGTTGAAGATTAAAAAGAAAGAGCCATGAGTGGATGAGATTTTGTAAAAAAAATGGAACAAAAGAAATATGAGTATTTGTTTTATATAAATAAGTTATCAAAAAAACTAATAAGATGTGATGGTGCAACGGGTGCTACATTGGTCTTCTATTCTAAAGGTCTTGAGTTCGAATCTTGATAGCTGCAAAAAAAAAAAAAAAGTGGAAAACTAGAAAACCGAAAACTGCCGGTTCAAATCTGGTTCGACGGTTTTTGTGGTTCAACCGGTTTTGACCGATTTTCTGGCAAAGTCAACCCTGGCATTGAACCGGACGGATGCCATGGCCTGTTTGCGGTTCAACCGGCCGGTCCGGTCCGGTTTTCAAAACATTGCCCAACTATAGATTAGGAGTTTCCTACAATTAAATCCAAAAAACTGTACATACGTTTTAACCTAAAGAGTATGTTGCAACTGTAGAGAGCTCCTCCTACTTTTAAATCCAAAGAATAAATAGTAGCGCACTAAAGTTTAAAGAATTATACATAGACCGTCCATTGAGTAGTGGATACTCTATTCAAAGAATATTTACATTTCCAGTATTTGGTTTGTCTATATACTAAATGCTAGGATAGAATGATATTTTGATTAATTTAATTTAAATACTATCGGTTTCCATAGTGTGTATTTGTCTATGTCCTTTTGCTTATGCAACATGATTTCTTAAAAGCTATTTTCAAGCTAAGAGAAATTTTAAGATATTGTGCTCTAATTATAAGAAAAATTACACGACTACTTGACTCACATGCATGTTGATTCAGCACTCATGTTAAGTAATTAGTGGTTTTAACTTTTCATAATATACTATACTTTGTTCGCAAACTGTTCGAATAGAGATTACCCGTTCATCCAGGGTAATAATTCTTAGACAAATTGACCGGTAGAAAAAAAAAATCAAAGCGATCACAACTTAATAACTTTAAAACATAAGCATGAGGCGTGAGAAAGCAATGCTGTCACCATTGTTTATTCATTTTCATATAAAACTTTGAAAGGGCTTTTCTTGGGTTTTGTTAGTGAACAATTTTTTCAAACTTTAGTTGGAATGAGCCTTCTAACAACATAAGATCAATTAGTCTAAGGGGGGAGCAAAGATTCTTTGCTGGATGATGGGTAATTATAAGGAGCCGTGGTGGTGCGTGGATGTTGCGGACGATTTGCTTTTCACTTTTCATCATTGCAGCGACAATTAAAAATTAAAAGCTACCCCCGCCGAAAGGGAAAAGACTTGGCCATTGACGTTGACGAATTGTCGGGAGGAAAAATCCAGGAAGTTGCAGTGAAATTATTTGGGGAAGGCAGCTAGTGGGCTTGAAGTGGGGAGCCTCTCCCTTGTCCCTCGTCCCTTAAGCTCCGCCCGCCTCTGGCCATCAACCCCTGCACGTGCTTGCGTCTGTGTCCGCTTCTATATTTATTTTTTTTATTTGACTTTATTTATATGTATACAATGCTGGCGAATTTCTTGCAATATTGTCAAAATTAAAAATCGTCACAAAATTGGTGCTGCTTAAGGGGGGTTTCTAAATGAGGAGTCGCCGCAAATCGGACGTGTGGCTTCCAGTAAAAATGTTTTAATTTTTATTTATTTTGGGTTGCTTTAGTTTTCTTTTTTATTTTTTTTTTTACATTTTTTGCAAAAGCTTATGAGCAGCGAAGGTTTTTCTTTTTTTCAAAAACTTTAGTTTTATTTTTTGTTCGCTTTTTTGCAAAAGCTTCGCCGCTCATTTCATGAGGGGTGAAGGTTTTTCTATTTTCTCATGACATCAACGGCGATACATTTCTTTTTTTTTTAATAAAACTAACTAGCGAGGAAACTTTTTTTTCATAAAGCGTAACCTTTTTTTTAATTATGATTTAGGGTTTAATGTTTTACCTAACATGAAATGCTGATTTCCAAGTCGTCACAGTATAACCCTTAATATAAACATAAACCCTTTAACCCTAATTTTAAAATCAAAATCCCTAAACCGTATTACTAAAATCCTATTATAAACCATAATTGTCAAAAATTTAATATACGAAATTATTTTGATTTTATAAATTTAGTAAATAATCAAGTATGCTATTAAAATACTAATAAAATTTGCCTAAGTCATATTTTTGAAATCTTTTAATGTTAATGTTAATTTAAATAATGATAAATAATGCAGAATTGAACAATATTTATAGGATGTAATAATTAGCATATGAACTTAAATGATAATAAAACAAGAGGTTCGATAAGAAAAATCCGAAAAATCTAAATATCACCCATCAACGCACCTCTTGACCTTATCATGTGAAGTGGTTGAACAGCCATATTTCCAATGAATCCTTCCGTGTGGTAGATTTCGTTCTAATCGGAGTAGTGCTACTTTGACTGGAAATTGTTTTTGGACTAAATTAGTACCTTTGATTTTGTAGATCTGGTGGATAACTAATGTTGCAAATTCAAATTGCGGCGTTATTTTTTTAAAAAAAATTAGGGCCTCGCCGTCACTTTTTTTATAAAAAATAAAAAAAAATTAATAAGTTGTGGAACTACGACCATTGGTTATGTGATTGACGGTGGGAAAACTATGCGGCAATTGAGATTTGCGGTTTTACTTTAAAAAAAAAACATAATCACTTTTAAAAAAATTGTGATTTCACTTTAAAAAATATTAGGTTGGCCAATATCTTCAATCACTGTCCATGGGAAAAAAAACTGACGCTGCAAATCAGCATCAGCAAAAAAAAAAAAGAAAAGTGGCTATGGTAAATGCTTCGCTTTTGCAAAAAAATAAAAAAGAAAAAAGAAAACTAAAGCCATTAAATAAAATGAAAATTATAAACATTTTTATTGGAAGCCTCGTATCAGAAATGCGGCGACCCTAAATCAACCAAACTGCACATATTTTATGACAATTTTTATTTTAGCAATATTCTGAGAAATTCGCCACAATGTTGATAATAGATTTACTATTTTTTAAATTTTTAACCAATAATTCAACATGAAATAAGGTTTAAAAATTACTTTGATCATTGTGAATTCATTTCTCCATATTTAATTTTAGATACTATCATTGTCTTTTTTATAACATGCTGTACGTCAAAAAAAAGGTAATCTAACATAGAAAGATATCCTTTTACCCAATAAATAAAAAGAAAGCAAAAGATAATTAAAAAAGAAAGATTACATTATTTTATTACAATTTCATATATATATATATATATATATATAATCCTATTATGTTATCTATATTATATTCTCCTGATTAACAAGCACAGCTTCACTTGTCGTTGTAAATGAACAGTGATTTAATTGGACGAGGAGAGGAGGTGGAAAGTTACCAGTGAAAGTCTTTGGAAGATATCTGACAAAAATACTTTTTGATCCCTTTTTCAATTTAAAGGATTGGTTGCTGTATCAATTTTGAATACTAGTCCCTACTGCTTCTTTTTTTTTTTTTTTTTTTTTTGGTAAGAAAAGGAGAGTCCCTATTCCTTGATCTGCCATTTTGGCACTTTATATTTGTTAGTGCATAATCGAAATGAAGGCTTATTTGATTCCAAATTCACAATTAAACTGGAAACAAGTATCAATTTATTTCTTGTCAGCTATAGGATGTCCATTCATCTATAACATGCCAATAATTTTCATGGGCTTGGACTGCAATAATTTGGGTACTATGACATTTTTTATGGTTATCATTTTTGAGTGCAACAATTCACAAGACATATTATTAGCTTTGCACTGTACACTTATTATCTGAAAAACACGTATCTGTTGCAAAAGCAGAGTGTCCTTTACTACTTGCCAAGAACTTGATTTTCCTACCTGATTGATTTACTACTTGCCAAAAAAAACTTTTAGGCCAATGGCTTTCAAAAATTTTGGCCACCAAAACCTAGCTAAAGAAACAAACAATTATCACCAAAAAAAAGTTGGTACTAGTAAAAGAGGCTTCATTTTTTATTTCACGTAAAATGTACAATAACCGCCCCAAATCAGTTTACTACATATGACAGGCTAGGAACGGGGAGATATTTCAAAGGATAAATTACATATAACTATCTGTTGTTTCGTCTATTATTACGTGACCTCCTAACATTTTAAAATGTACACTTCACCCCTCATGATTTTGTATAAAGTGGAAACTTAACAGAAAATAACTTATGTGATGTCATTAATTGAAATATTAATAGTACTTTTACTTAAATGTTAAATCAATCAATAGCTTAATCACCTTATATAAAAAAACATATGGAGATTACGTTGATAAATACAAAAAGGGGTAAAGTGATTATTTATACAAATCATAAAGGGGTTATGTGAATATTAATATTTTATCATAGCTGCTTTTAAAGCTTTGGTATAAATGCCATAACTAATACTGCATTTCATCCATTTTTTACTTTACATAAAATCACAGGGAGAGTTATGTGACTATTTTAGAACTTTAGGGAGGGTTATCTGGCATTAGGTAAAATCACGGGGGATAATAAGTAATTCGCCCGATTTCAAAATATTACAAGCTAACTTCAGCAGCTATGGTTCACTATGTGGTTGATGCTGTACTGATGATCACTACCTCTTGGACCAAGGTATCGTTAATCAAGGAGAATTGGACCCTTGTGATGGAACGGATGCTTTGCAGCTTAAAATGGAGTACCTGATTCTTTCTATCTTGTTTTAGCTAGTTTTTTTTTGTATTTCATTGGCACAAGTTTCTTCATTTTTGTAACGGAGTGTATAGTTTCGTTAATATAACTGATGTAAGTATATGAGAGTTCTCTCTTTTAGTCCAACTTAGATGCTAATTAATGAAAAGCTATTATTAAAAAAAAAAGGTTGAGCCACCTCTTGGCATTAACAACTCTGATTATCATTTCAAACAGTAAACACGTATGAATTCTTTTGAAATTTTCAGTTCTGCAGTGCAATAACAAAAGCCAATCTTTGATTCCATAAGCCAACAGCTCAAGTGATATTAACAATTTATGTGATGACAAGTAAAAGTTGCAAAAAGCAAGTAAACGAGACTTTCTTTTAAGTCAATGATATGCAACTGACCACATACTTCTTTTTATGCAATTTCAGGTGTCCTTAATTCCGAACTGTTCATGCAACAATATACACAAAATGATTTTTAATATTAAGCAAGTATGCAACAAAAATAAAAACAATAAGACGAGACAAAATGAACAAAAAGCCAGAAAAAAGATAAAGAAAAAATGCTAACCAATGTTGGAAAACAAAAATCTCAGCCCTTATTTGTATGCTTCGACTGGAAGAAGTTGAGAAAGATGATAAGCTGCCAAACCCGCCAATACTTCCTTTTCTGGCTTCTACTTTGTGGGCTAGTTTTCAATACCTTTTCATGTAGAGGCACGAATGAATGAGAACATGATCAACATTGGTGAGAGAGAGTAAAAATTGGGAGATCACGGGGAAAGTTTTGGAAATCAGACTCATTATGAAGGAATCAGTCGAAAGTTTGTAAACATACATCTTTCTTTGGGTAAGTTTTATGAGCAAAATTATATATATTCGGCTACTTCTTTTCATCCATCCGTGTAGCTTCTCAGCAGGAACCACATTGTTCAATTTATGAAATTATGATTCAAGACTTTGCTAAAGTCGGTCAATGTAAAAAAGGTGGAACTAGTAAAGCATGCCGATGTGATTTGATTTGTTTAGATAGGAGATTAGACTCCAGATGTGATTTGATTAGTGGTTATGCTTTAGGCATATTTCAAGATGAGGAATGGATCAATACTCAGTGTGTCTAACTGACAGGTCGTCGGCCTGTGCAATAATAAGAATAAATATAGAACCTAGATACCACTAAAAGCAGTCAATAATCAATCCTAGGTACTGGAGCAGGGACTCTAGGTGTGCAATGAGTTACTTGATTCACCCTGTTCCCGAAGAGTTTGCTTAACCCGATATACCAGAATTAATTAATTGACAAGAATTACTAAATAGTAGACAGTGACAAGTAGGGTCGTCTCCTCAGGGACTGGGGATATCTGTCTCTTTTTAAAGTCCAATTGATAAGGGGGATTTCACCGGAATGAAACTAAAAATAATTAAACAATTTAATTAAAAATAAGTAAATCACTAGCACAAGTAAAACAGGAATTAAATCAAGAATAAATAAATTCTAGTCAAGGATACAACTATTCAGGCACAGTCCAATCATCCGATCATTGATGCAAGAGAGGTTCACTTAATGTATTAATAGGCTAGTTATAGTCTGACGACCAATTTTTCCTTAAATTATAGATGACCAAGGTACGACCATTAATCACCTCTAACCAGAAAAGTACTCCTAGGTACGACCGTAGGAATTAATTTTCTAATTGCATTAATAACTAGAAAAACCTAGCCCTAACCAATAACACGCTACGAGGGTTATTTAAATTAGATTGCACGTTCCCCTAATGTGTAAACACACCAGTTGCCACTAACATTAATCAATCAAACAATTACGGATTTAATTGATTAAATTGGCACGAGATTAATAAATCACATTGAACATCGGGCCCTTGACATCCAATTAATAAAATAATCCCATGAAAATTCAAGCAGATTACGTGCAAATATTAATAAATAAAGGAACACGTGAAAACTAATTAGATCTCACAGATTTTCGGGACTGCGCCGTCGAGTTGACCCTTGACTAGATGGAAGATTTAGCCACGCCGCATAATTAAATCACCACACGAATTAATGGATCGCAAAGGCATAGCGTTTTCTATTAAGAAGCAAGGAATAAAAAGTGTTTTTCCCGTTGGGGGATTTTGTCGAACACGTGGCGTGTGTCAGAGGCCAGTCAAAAGAAGGAAAAAGTAAAGCTACACTAAAAGACTAAAACTAGAGATGTCCCTCCTACCCTACGTTCTCTCTATTTAAGCAATAAAAGAAAGATGACTCAAGGCTCTCTAGGTGGTCCCCACACAATGTGGACAAAACCTTCAAGTACTTCTTGCCCCCAAGTCCTCTTTCCGTAGCTTTCTTTTAAGAGCCCAAAGGAGTAGATGGCTTCCACTAGCTTGTGGTCCCCACCAATTCAAAGGCCCAAGAATTGAAGCCCTTAGAAGTCTCCCTATTTTCCATAAAGTCCTTCCTTTTTAGTGGTTTTCTGCTTCATTCCTGAAATTAAGTCCAGATACCAAATATGAGTAAATATCAGAAATTAGCACACTATTTATCAGGGATAAAAGGGGAAATTACTAATAAAAATTACTAACAAATTACACCCTATCAGTAACACTCGTGTATAGTACTACTTGAGTCTTTACTCATATAAGTGTATATCCTTTTGTCTATCAATACAAAAATTACCGTTGCTGAAAAAAAAAAAAGTAAAGCATGCCGAAGTGTTTAAAATTGAAACAACAACAAATGCTCTTTACACCTTCCACCCTCCTTCGTGCTAAAGCTAAAGTTGAGGAGTCGGGGGAAAATGAAAACTAAAAAAGAAGGGAAAAATCGTTTTGTTGCTGAATTGTTTAAATTTTAAAAATGCATTTGAGTCACGCCTTCTCTGCATGAGGATGCGTGGCACTTAGTACCATTTCCATTTATAGTGAAAAGTATATGTCAATTGTGTTAACGTTATATGGTGCTATTTGGAACATACATTCTAAATTTCTTTTTTAGCCACAATATGATATTTAAAAGTTGGGAACGGTTGTCACCAGCAACCGTTCTTGCCTCATTTTTTAGTACGTTAACATTAAGTTAGTTTAATTGGTAAGGACGGATCAATTTTTTATAAAAGATTATGTATTTGAATCTCGCTGTTTATATGAGGATTATGTTCATAAGTAACCTATGGTCCTAAAAATATGTGTGCATAAGTGACCTATGGTCCTGAGATTACGTGCTTTGATATGTAATGATGAATAGAGCCAAATTCACGCAAACATTTTCTGACCAAAAAAATTGTATTTAAATGTTTTGTATTAACAGGTGACATTTGGGTGAAATGACATGTCTTCAACTTTTCCCCTCTAATTTCAATCCCTTTTTGCTTTATACTACTTTTCATTCATCAGTTAGTTGTGGCAATCTTTATATTAATTGAACGCAGTACTTAATTATATTTTTTACTACTGCTTTATTTTGTTTATGCTTTTCGTATGGACGAGTGGACAATAAAAGCTACTCCATTATTGGCAGAGGACCAGCATTACAAGGGCTTGGAGTTCACATTGACGAAAGGAAACATCCAGGAAATTTGCACCTAGAAAGACTTTCTCAAATTTTGGATGAAATTATCAAAGCTTAAGAGTCTGTTTGGTTGGAAGTAAAATGCTTTACTTGGAAAATATTTTCCGTGTGAAATATTTTTCATGAAACATCATTTCCTTTTCATCATTTTCAGGTGTTGGTTAGCTTATTGAAAATATTTTCTCAAACCTTCATTTTTCCTGGTATTTGTTTTAACTTTTGAAAATATTTTCAACTTTTATCTTATTGTTAGCTTTGCTACACACTATAACTAATACTTCTTCACGCAAAATAAGAAAATTTATCTGATTGTTTAACTTTAAAAAATCTTGAAGAAATGTATATATGAATAAAAAATATCTCCTTAAGTAATAAACAAATTTTTCAAAGCTTAAGTCAGAACTGCTTTTCAATTTCTACATGGATTGGACAATTAAAGCTACTCCATTACCAGCAGAGGACCACCACCGAAAGGGAAAAGACTTGCCCGTTGACAAAATTGAGGAGAGGAAAATCCAGGAAGTTGCAGGGAAGGCTTTCAAATTTTAGAAGCGGAATCGTTAATAAGTGAAATTTGAGTAAAATTTTTTAATCTTTGTTTTTTCTGATTCCACAAAAAAAAAAAAAAAACAAAGAAACTATAAACCTTCCAAGAAAGAAGAGGAAAAGGGATAGTTTAAGAATCTGAACCAGAAACTATCACTTAATTAATGTCACTAACAGTGTCATCTAGATATCAGGGGATACGACATTAGTGGTTTTAAGTAGATGTCAAGCTGGAGGAAGGATTATATTAAGTGGTAAGATGGGGAAGATTGTAACTTATTACTACCAGACTATGTATTAGACCATGAGAAAAGAAAAGGGAAAGCAATTAACATTTATACTATCAATCAAAAGACTAAAAAGATTTGCATAAATGAAGTTCACTATTTCTTGCAATCTCAGGCCTTAGATTTCACCTCAATTTTATTTTTAATTCTCTTCCCTCTGGCTCAACCACTTAGAGTCTTACAGAATACAGAGTAATAAAAAAAAAGGGGGAAAAAAAGATCCCGAAGGAGATCAGTCCCATTCAAATAATGCTGCTGTCTAATCAATTTTATCATCAACTGTGGTTCTCCAAATTCTGCTGATTTTCCAGCAAAAGCCCGTCAAAATGCCGGCTTTGCTCAGTAAATTGGACCACCTGATCTTGCATCTTTCTCGCATGGCCTCCAACCAAGAAAAGTTTCCAAAACTTCTCCTGTTGTACCCTTCTCTGCAATGCAATGAAATCATTCTCTAATTTTCCAACATCCTCCAACCAATTCTTCACCTCTGATTTCCTCTTCTGTCGTCCTGATAGCTCAGCTCTTTCCACTGTCTCCTCTAAGTCAGATGCTCTGCTGCTCAACGCCTTCAAATTCCTAGCCAGCAATTGCATGTCTGATCTCCAACCCAAGTAACTTGTCCCCGTATCCACCGATACATCTGCAGCCCTTTCAACTGCTATGTCCTCTACCTTCTCTTTAAACTTGCCAAGCAGTCTTGCCACTTCGGATATAACCTTCGCAATGATGTTCACAATGATTTGCAGCATCTTATCCACGGCCTTCCAAATTGCACCTGCCATCTAATACAATCCGACCAAAGAATGTTAGATTTCAAAATATAAAGAATTAACGAGAGTAACTGTGCCCTCTTGACCTGCAAAGCACGTGCCTCGTTGCTAGTTTATGTGTGTCAAGTAATATATAAAACCGTAACAGGAAAGATCTATTGACAATATAAACTATTCCTTAAAGTTTTGGTATACTGTTCAATTGAAAGTGCTGAGTATCTCACAAGCATGAGAAAAACTGGTGATGGATAAAAGGGAATGATAGACATATAGGGGGAGAAGGCAATTCTCTTTAAGACGTTGACGTTGACGATGAAAATCATGGAAAACTGGTGAGAAAGTCTTGGGAAGAAACTTGGCAAAAGTAGAGGTGAGACCCACACTACAAAATGAAGGGTACTGAAATTGTTAAGATTTCGCAGCCTATAATATATCAGTTGATACAAGATTAGATGTTAGAGAACTAATTGTATGTTTTATTTGTGAATATTTCCCTTAGATTATGACCAATATTGTGCTAAGAGCTGGATTTTACTCATATTTGGTTTTTAGTGCTATGACCAAATATTGTGGGCCAGCTCGAAGTTTTGCCGGTCATTTGGATGTAAAGTGGGCCGAGCTTGAAAATTTTGTCGATCATTTGGAATGGAATCTTTATTTCCATTATGGACTTGGACACTGATTATTTAATAGTACTAATATTCATTTTTTTTATTAGTACTAATATT
Source organism: Coffea eugenioides (assembly GCF_003713205.1). Taxonomy (NCBI): domain Eukaryota; kingdom Viridiplantae; phylum Streptophyta; class Magnoliopsida; order Gentianales; family Rubiaceae; genus Coffea; species Coffea eugenioides. The sequence goes on from NC_040039.1 coordinate 39,584,436, forward strand.
TGTTAGTATTATATTCTAAAAAGAGTCCTAATCCTTTTAGTGATAGGAAGTCGCGAGTACTATTATATTGGGAGTAGGTTATAGGTTTTTAAGTTGGACATTAAAAATGAACGATTATACTAGGAGTTGGATATAGGTTTCTGGGTTGGACATTAAAAAGCAACGGTACTTTGGCCATTGTGTTTCTTTCATTAGACAAAATAAACTTTCCCTTGTTCCTTTACTTCTTTTTCTTTTCAACAACGAACTCTAAAAATAATTTTGGCTACGAGTCCGCCATGAGGAGTGGCTGAACTTTCTTTCTAGTTGGAGGATAATCAAAGGTTTGGTTCGTTAAAAATTGTGAGATCTAACTTAATTTTGTTTGTTTTATTTATTTATAAGTATTTATATATTCATTATTGAGATGAATGTTTTGTTTGAATTAAATAAAGTGCTCTTATTTGGTTTGAGAAAATGATCTACTGCCATCTAAAATACCAAATTCGTGATTGTTTGGTAGGTTTAGGTTTTGTGGTGGGTGATATAATTTGATTATAGTAGAAACTTTCAAAGTATTGTCACGGGAGTATATAATCTAATCTAAATAAATCGAACGAACTTGTGTATTTGTTAGTTAGAACTAGTAGGCTTTCTAATAATTAATGCTGTTAATAGGGTAAATTCTATGAGTTTGTTTAGGATTACTTAATTGACAAAGGAAATAATCACATAATTTGGCAAAGGAAATAATCACCTAGTTTGTTGTGTTTATCAAGGCAATAAGGAGAGTCAGGTTGCTAGAGTTTGTTAACAATCATAACCAATTTATTTATGAATAAATGATTTTCCCTTACATCAACGATAATGAATCAGACTGGAGATTAGACCTTTGACATTGCAAGTCACGGGAAACTTCCAGCGAAGTTGCAAGAGTGGCCTATGAAGTTGACTGGCATGTAGAATTTACGGAAGAGTTTAGATTGAATATTAGAGTTTAGATGGGATGAATGATAACACAATCAACACTAAGCACCACATAGGGTTGGTGTTGGGGAATCACATTTATAATTTCAAGTGGAGAAATTCTATGTTATAATATGTTTTAGGTGTACATCGTTATCATTAATTATTTAACAGCAACTAAGAACCGACGTAAGGAAACTTCCACGGAAGTATCAAGAAAGTTTTTTTGCCCCCAATGAATACTAGGACACTACTATTGCAACCCATGCTACGCACGGACTTGCGTTTAATATAATAATACTAGTAATTGAATTATGTATATTAGTTACATGAAAAAAGATTAAAAAAAATAAAAAAGTGCTATTTTAGTATCTAATTATATTGTATTTATAAACCTCATCTGAAACCTTGATGAATATTAAAAAATATGAATAGGAAAATGTTATTTGCATTTCATATTTTGTTATTTGCACTCTCACAATTTATTATATCATATAGTCTAATAAATGAAAACTATATAATAAAAATGATAGTGGGAGTGCAAATAACAAAAAAGGGAGTGTAAATAACATTTCCATATGAATAAAGGTCACAAAAATATCTAAAGAAATACTAAAAGCATACCAACCGCAAATTGTTATCCCTCCCATTCATATTCTCTTTTTTTGTGTCATTTCCCGTTAATATTCTCCTATTTTTCATTACCCTCTTCTTCACCTTTCTAACACAATCTTCCCATATCCCTCCAATTCTTTTCTCTCCCACAAACTCTACCTTTTTTTTACCCTGCCCTGCTTCTATCAAATTGTTCAATTTTTTATCCAATTTCACAACCTATTTACCTCCTATCCTATTACTCTTTTCACCCATATATAGTTGTAAATAATGACCAAATTTTGAACTTGTTCTTCAACAAATGAGTATGAGTATGCAATTTTATTAACTTCAAATGGGTAACCCAATTAAACTTATTAACTAGTGGCTATTAAATGGATAAATTAGAACTACCTATTTAGACCTAATTAAATTAGACGTAAATTCCAATTCATTAGTAAGTAAATTTAAATCACTGCAAATTTATTAATTATACTCTACTTTTTGCAAAGGCATATTTAACTTTCTTTTCCTATTCTTTAATTTTTGTTAAATTTTATCCTACTTCCTCCCTTCTTTTCATCAAAGTTTTAATTAACTCATTAAGTGTTAATTGATTTCTTGCATTCACACCTAAATTATTTTGAGATTTTGTAGAGTGACAAAATTGAAACTCCTTATGACCACCACTATTGGTTCTTCTATTTAATTTTTTTATTATTTAGGTAAAAATTTATTTATTAATGCAATGTGTTCTTATTTTTGTTGATTACAATGATATCTTATTTTGTTACTCAAAGAATATGGGAGAAAAATAAAAAATTTTGTAGTGGATTGTAAATGGGTAAGATAACCAAAACCATGTAAAATTATATTCATTTAACCCACATAAATCACCCATTTTGATAGTTTCACCCCAACCCACAACTACAGCGCCCTTGACTTTATCCTTCCTAACCCTATACTCCTATCTTTATACTCCTTTTACTATTTAGGATTCATTACCTTACTTTTACCTTTCCTAGCCCTATACTCCAATCTTTCTATTCCTTTTATTATTTAGAATTCATTACCTCACTTTCCAAGTTTTTTTTTTCAAATAAAGAGTTAAAATTAGAGTCATCAAGGAAAAGTAATTTGGAATAACTTTGGTGAAATACTACTATTTTTTGTGACGATCATCCAAGGTAATTGCTTAAACAAATATTCGTTTTAAAATTTTTGATAAACACTCCAAAAAACAACCATCTAAATGCTGCTTTTATTAATTTAAAATTCATATAAAAATTTTGTTTTATGTTCACTTTCTGCTGTATGCGCTATATGCAAAATTATCCAGATGTAGTTTTGTGCATCTCAAAAATTATCTAGATGATGTTGTATGTCAGAATGTTTATTTCATTGGTTGGAATAATTGTTTAATAGGATAAGTTTAAGGCTAAAAACAAATTAATTTAGTTGCAATAGGTAAAATGGTTAAAGAATGGTTGTAATTGGATATGTTATCTAAATGTTTGACAAATCTATGTATATACCTGGAAGGAAAGTGCTAAAAATGTTACTATATAAATAATTAAAAAAAGTGACTAATCACATTATTCCTCAGATTTGACAAATCAACTTTTATTAATCAAGGAATAAAAAGGACTAAAGTGATAAAGTTGTAATGAGACTGATCAAATTATTCAAATTTATTTTCTTTACTTATAGAAGGAAGAAGAGGTTAAAGTCTGAAAACAAACTATAAATGATTTATTAAGCACTCATTTGAAGTGGGAAAGAAATTTAAATCTGAATTGTCATAGGATTAGTTGTAAATCACTATTTCAAACTTTTTAATTGAATTTAAAACAAATAAATAATCCAAAAAAAAGGTATGGGAGATTTGAAAGCCATCCAAGAGGCTTCCACTAAAACCTTCCCTGCAATACATATAGATATAGACAATCCAGTATAAGTTGTGGGAATAGGGTGCCCGTGTTGACAAAGTTCTATTAGATTGCTCTAGTTGCAACAATTGTCAGAAATTTAGCTTTGAAAGATTTCAAGTAGTAAATATGCTGGGACATCAAACCCTTTGTTCTTTGTTTACAATGAATGTGTATTTCCGTTATTTTTCCTACCAGGTATTAAACTTTAAAACATCCATTTGCTTGTCATACAAAATGAAAGAGCTGCAAGGCTTAATAGATGATTCCAGTATGTAAACAAATATATTAACTTTGAAGATAATCTCTTTAAGAATTCCCGGCATCAACGTGTAGAAGAACAATATTCTTGCTTCTTAAGTTGTTTATGGGCTGCTTAAGTTGTTTATGGCAATTTGAATTCTGATGTCACAATCTCTTCAACCTTCCAAGCAACACCTTTTTTTTGCGATTTTTACAGTCTTTTCTAGATGTCTTTGTTATCTAACCAACATAAGAAACCAAATTCAATAATTGGCAAGGTGATGCAGCCCAAACTTGACTCAAAGGCTCAGTCGAATTTCTTTCGTTTTGGTTTACCATAGGCTAGGGATCATAGCAAATAAAGAATATACCAGTTTAATGCAGTGAGTGAACTCCTCTATAAATTAAATTATCCCCTCATCCAACCACGGAAATTGAAAAACGGAAAAGCAAGTAACTTATTAGTTAAATATCAAGAAACGGGATAAAATGCTTAATTAACAACAATTTGCCAAAATACAACTGTTCGAAAAAGTTTAACTGCATAAAATGGAAATTGAAAGATTTCACTTGAAATGAGTGGAACAAAATTTGCTTAGCGGCCTATTCTGAAGTTCTTGTCGCCTCCCTATCCTTTGGTATCCTAAGACAAGATGTGTTGCTGCATTTGTCCAATTGCACTTTAACTCTATTCAAATTACACAGAATTGGATTTCTCAATCTGGTGTGCTAGCATGGATGAGACTTAAAAAAGTTTTTAGAAAACTTATTTGGTCATTTGAGCATAAAGCTATTCGCACTTAATTTTTATAATTCGAAATTTAAATTTAAATTTTCAATTTTGTCAAATGGCCCTTAGTTGTGCATACGATCACTGTGACATAATCTTCAACTAGCCACAATCCTAAATTTATAAACCACCAATTTTAACATCTTGTGACAATTAATCATTGACACCACATTAATATTTTTAATATTTCAAATGTTTCGGGAAACATTAATAATTTCGTATTTGGTCGGTCAGTGCGTAATCTGATCTTGCATCTTTCTGACACATCCTCCAATTAGAGGTAGCGATTTGTCCCAAGTTCCAATGAGTTATCCATGCCTAAAGGGACTTTAGGTGGGATGAGTATTATAATTTTGATATTATTGTTGAAATGGAACTAATCTCATTTATATTCATTAATTGATGGGAATTTTTGAGAAATGCCTGGGTATCTATTAGGCCAAATATCTCACCAAAAAATTTCAACTTTGGTCAGTCAGTGCTGCCACATGATATTGCATCTTTCTCACATGGCATTCCTAGCCAGCAATTGTATATCAGATCCTAATTTAAAGTAACTTGTCCCCGTATTCATCGATGACTCTGCAGCCATTTTCTGTTGCCATGTCTTCCACCTTCTCTTTAAACTTGGCAAGCAAACGTATTATTTCAGCTATAGCCTTCGTAGTGATATGTATCACCATATCCGAAGCATATGTGTCATCTACTAAACACAGACCAAAGAATGCTCAGATGCACGAAGTAATTTTGAAGGAATCACAATATTTCACAATAATAAAATCAGCAGTGAGTATCATGTGATCACAGATGCGGCTAGTTTTCACCTCTTGTGACTTGTGTTTAACTGAAAATGTTGGCAAAAAATATAATTGCTAGGAAAGTCCTCCATTTCTTGAAAAAGTTTAGTGGGACACGAAGTTAGGAATTGTGGGAGTAGAATTTATTAAGCATTCTTTGACATAGTATGAAAACAATTGAGTAGCAGTCCCATCCTGTCTGATGCCTCCATTTCTCACAAGGGACTTTCCGGCTGCAACTAAAAGGTAAATAGGAAGAACAATAAGAAAGGCACCTTGTGTCCTTGCGGTTTGTATGATAATAAAGCTAAGAGTGCCTTATTCCGGATCTCACAAGGGACTTCAAGTGTTATGGATTGCAAATTTCGTTATTTTGACACTTCAATCCATACCATAAGGAGATTATGTATAGTTTTTGAAATCATAGGGGATTATGTACAAAAACATTAAACCACAGGGGATAAAGTGTAATTTGCCCTAAAAATAACTATCCACATTGAAACTAAAATAATTATATCCACAAAAATATTGACAAAAAATCTTTGACCAACATAAACTAATAATCTAATTTCTTATTTTTCGTAGAAATAACAATTTTCCAAATCATACAATTCGAAAAATTTAACAAATTATTAACAAATACAAAAACAAAACAACAAAATTTTCAACCTCTTTGTATTGTTTTCCTAACTAAAATTTACAAAATCACACCCACAATAAAAAATAAAATATACTTATTGGATGTTTCAAATTTTAGAGCCATCATGCACAAAAAATAAAAATGGGTCTAAATCTAAATCCGGACCTAGATCTAAAATTGGACCTAAATTATATAGAACTAGGCCTTACTCATACTATTAGATCAGTTACATTGTGTTCAAGCAAAGAAAGGAAACATTATATTTTTCTGTTCTTATGTTAAGCAATCAAAACTAAAATTATGTATAGTTGTGACTAAAGAAAATTTTGTAGCTACTTAAACTTTTTATTTAATTGATACTACGTACATTAGTTTAGACAGGATAATTTGAAGATAATAATACACAAACTTTGGCTTTATAGGCGTAGCATCTAGAGGAAGAACGATTTGCATTCAATGGATGTAGGAATAAGAAAAATAGCGGGGAATGGGATTGTTGCAAGGCAGAGAGTGCGAGTAGGGAAGAAGGCCGTAGGAAGGTAGTGGGGTGCGGGTTATCGGAAGGATTAACTACTTAAAGTTTGAAATTCTAATTAAAGACATTGATATTAGAAAAATTAGTATAAAAATGACAATTCAAAATATTGCACAAAGTTTGGTTCCATTTTGATTGGCTATTTGTAGGATGTTCTTAGAAAACTTTTACAAATAGACAAGTTCTTTTAAAAACTTTGTGCGTGGTATTTTTTGGATGTCTTGAAAAATTTTGAGTATCTTTTTGTAGTTGGTTTTGAAATGATAGGCATTGTGGGAAAGTAGAGGGAAAGAGGATATGACATCTATAAGATAATAGACAAGTAACGAAATAGGTCGTGAATAATGACATAGAAGGAAGGGCAATGGAAGAAGAGGAGACATGACATCTAAAGAAAAGGTGATATGTATTGAGAGGCCACATGGAAAAGATAGTTGGAAATGGGTCTACTGCATGATAGTGGATGAGACCAAGGTAGAAGGAAGAAAGAAGGTGGTGGGATAGGAGTTGTGATTCATAAGGGTTAGTGAGAGCTAAATTTACTTAACAATATTAAATTTACTTCATAAAAATATTAAATTTATATTTTATTGTCATTTTATGATATTAGATTTATGTAATGATATTAGTTTCATATTTCTATTTTACTTATTAATTTATTTAACAATATTTTAGTATCACAAGTATCAGATCTTTATTGTATATGGACATATACAGACTTGAAATTATCCATACTAATAAAACAATAAGATTTATTTTATGAGTAAATTTTATATACACTAATAGTGTATACACTATTATCGTTGAATCCATGACACATGTGCAAAAATTGAATTTCAAATTTAAAATTGCACAATTGTCATTCATCCAAAACTGACAATATAAATACACTGTCAGTGTAGGAAAAATTAGTCCTTATCTTATTTTCTCATGATAATTTTTTTGTTTATTGTTTTTTATGTTCTTAACATGTAGCCTATAGTTTTTCTTTGTAACAGTAATAATAAAACAAAAGATGTAGCATATGTAAAGTAACATACTCTATCCAATTTTTTTCTTTGTTTTGATTTACAATAATACATTTTATTATAAATTGATACTATATTAACACTCTCTTGAACTATATTAGCACATTTTAGTATATTTACCTTTTATTATCATATAAATTTTTATTATTTCTTTGAAGATATAAAACAGAATGCTAGTATCAAAATAGATGAGAGATAAGAAGGATGTGGATAAGATTTGTAATTGAAATTGAAGATTCTGAAATCCTATACCTTTTTGTGGAATTTGTTATCTTAAATTTGGTGCTTAGAAATTCAAATTACAGTTCATTTGAGGATATGGGTTTTCATAGAACCATGGAGTTTTCACTAAAGGAAATGATTATGCTTAGTTGGTGCAATTAATTTTTTTTATATCGTAAGGTAGAGACCCAAGAAGACCCAAAACAAGGCCAATCATTTCTAATCTAATAATCTTTCACAACGTTTGTCTAAATATAGTTTAAGTAAATTAACAAAAATATTTTTAAGTTATCTTTTCGTTCTTAATTATTCAAGAGAACCTCCCAGCTGTATAAGTCGGAATGGGCCAACTGAAAATGACATCTCCATGATGGATAATTAATCTTTCTATCACTAAACTCCACATGGGCCAAGGGGCCAAAGTTTTTGTTTAATTATTTCACGGACATAAAAGATTATCAAATTAATCAATTGACCAAAAACCCCACAAGCGCAAAAAGTAGACAATGAGCTGATGGGTTCTCATGAAATTTCCTCTACTTGGTCCTTGACTATTATTACTTCCGAGTTTAGTGCATCAAGGCCCCGGAAATTACTAGTTACTCATTCTACTCTTACACTATGGGAGACAGAGAGTCCAATAGGACTTGTATGGGGGTTGGGAGTGAACCTCTAATTTAGACAAGTGTATTATTGCACTTTCTGAATTTTTTTGATGATGCACGAGGCAAGATTAAACTCTCAACCTAGTGTGCGGGAGAGCTCTAAAACGCATTTCCCAACATTAAACCAAAGTTCAATGGTTGGATTCTGTTGTTTGATGAAATTTGAAAGTTGAAAACAACTTTTCTCTAGACTTTAGGAGAGAAATGTAGAGATGTAAATAATACTAGATATTTCTTACCAGTGTCTAAGGGCACTTGTCAGATTTACATTACACCCAACGTAATATGTGAATGCATATTGTTAGATTTGGATTTTATCTCACAAACTATTATTTTGTTGGATTTGAATTTTTTTCCACTAACCTTTATTTTATTGAACTAGATGAGCCCAACACACATACTCGCGTTTATTATACCTATGAATCTCTTGATTTATTTTGCTCTCACACCCAATTACTTAGTTAAAAATAAAGTCTCATATTTTTTATAAATGTAATGACCGGCCTATCTTCTCTTCTTTGTTTATATTCATAAGTATCTAAACTAATGCCAGACTAAGACATTGACGATGACATCCATTCATCCCAAAAAAAAAAAAATTCCACATCTTGAAGTTGCTTTAATCTTCATGTTCACCTAGATAAGAGGTTGTTATTAATTGCTGATTGATTGTGTGTTGATTTTTTCAGGATGTTTTATGTTGAATTTTTCTTCAGCTGAAAGTATAATGAGTGTGATAGCAACTGATTGCTGGTCTTCCCTTGCACCATATCTTGCAAATGTGGTTTGTCGTCCTCAATATGAGGCCAGCCTTCTAGTTCTCCTGAGACAGTCAAGCAACTACACTGGAATGCTCGCATTAAATGAAACACATGCCAGTTACTGCATTTCAGATCCTTGAAAGTCAAGGTGCCAATGAGAACCTTGACATGATATGCTCAATAGGCCTAAGCAATCTTGCTGCAGCTGCGTGCCCTACTGTAGATGTTCATAAGGTTGACAGCGTTCTGGCTTCATTAAGACCTCTAGATACATGTAATAATATTAAGGTTGACAGCGTTCTGGCTTCATTAAGACCTCTAGATACATGTAATAATATTGACACC